>NW_023270415.1:70275307-70301412 GCF_011800145.1 Mirounga leonina | reverse complement strand
AATAAAATAAAATAAAATAAAATAAAATAAAATAAAATAAAATAAAAAAGGAAGGAAGCTGCTTACAATTGTTACCTCCTTTAATCCCAGACAGATAGGTAGTAACCACTTACACTTTCTCTGTAGACAGGGAAACTCAGACTCAGAAAAGTTAAACAAACTGTCCAAATCTCAGGACAACTGGTTGACCACACCAGGATTTAAAACCAGTTTTGTGTCACTCCAAAGCCCATGCTCTATTTCAGGATTTTTTAAGCTAAGTTTTCAATCCATGAACTGCTAAAGGCTGTTGAATTAAATGGGTGTTAATCAGCATTTGGAGCAGAATAGAAGAAAAATTACAAGAGTGTATCACACGCAGTAAGAGTAAGTGTCGTCTAAATAGACATGTGCTTGTGTGTTTGAGACAACAATGTGAAATATATTTTGAATGGTAAGTCTCAGTCAGAGAATGTTTGAAAACTAGCACCCTATTACTCAGGCCAGTCATTCAGCACTGAGCTTCCTGGGACCCCTCCAGGCAGAATAAATTGCTTCCGTATGTGTGTTCCTGTAGCAGAGTGTACATTCCTATCTTATAACCCTAATCAAATTGCACTTAGGTTTCCTCCCCAAAGGGTGTCCATGTGTGTGTGGATGCCTTTCATCTCTACCTTGCCATGCCCAGTGCAGCATGTCGGAGAGATGAACAGCCAATGAGTGTTTATTGCTTTGAATTCGATAGAATTGACAACTGAGCTCTTTGAGAGCTGAATTCTCTAGGTTTTGCATCTAGATTTCTCTCTTTTACAGCCTTGCCTGAGATCATCTGACTCTTCATTTGTACTTACAGCAAGGGCAGTCTGAGGAAGAAAAGAAGAAAAAAAGAGAAAAAAGGGAAAGAGTAATATTCAAAAATAATAATTTGGATAAGACTCCAAAAAGAAGAGACACTCAGAACTATTTACTACATATGCATTTTGATATAAAGGACATAAGAATTTATTTTATCCAAATGATCCCAGGCCCACCAACTGTCAAAAACTAATAATTAAGAGCTGAATGTACTAGGTTATATCCAGAGGTAGGACACTCGAGTTATTAGCAAGGAGAAAAAAGAAATGAGAACCTTCCACCCCCTCTTCCTGAACTGTGCATTAGCCAGCACATAAAGCCAGGCCAAACACTGCCTCCTGAGGCTAGAGAGGGCTTGATTGTGATTTTTTTGTTGTTTATTGTTGTTCTATTGCTCTCCATTTTCACACGCCTCGGCGGAAGGGAAGCAGAAATGCTGAGTACTGAGTGTTCGTTCTCATGAGGAGAAAGCCACAGCAGACCCTGATAGAGCCAGAAACCCCTTGGGCCACAATTTCCCTTGCTCCATGAAGAAGGAACATGTTTGAGTGACATCTACTCAGATGACCAAGGAGTTCTTAATTTGGAATCAGTGTTGACCAACCAGGGCTTTGGAAAACAAAGGGTTTTCTCAGTCAGTTGCTGACATAATCCACGGGACTGACATGAATTAGTTGTACAGGCTTCTCAGGGAAAGTCACTTACATGATCTTCTATTGTATGCTTGTCTATTATTATTATTATTCTTACTCTATTACTCTGTCTAGGGTTGGTAGTTAAGGACCTCTGATCCTCCTCTCCCAGGTCAGCCCTGCAAGCCTGTCAGAACTTAGGGGGCAACAGGCGGGTGGGGTAGAGTGCTCCACACAGTGGGGGTGGGTTTGGGGAACACACTGTGACCATGCAATGTGGTCAGGCACAAAGAGATGGACACTTTGCGAAATATGTTGCTACACGTTTACAGAATTCAACAGAATACAATTTTAGGCAATAAAACTATACAGAAAGCATTGCCATTCAAATCTCAAATTCTTCATTGTTTTAATCTATTGGCTTTGCTTCTTTGATAAGGAAAAGATAGTGGTGTAAATTAAATCTGCAATAACCTCAGCAGATGAGGGGTCAGAGCACACCCTTCCTCCCATCTCCCATTGGGTAGGTCCCTGCCTCTAATCCAGGGTGACTCTTCCCCTCCTTTCTTTCTTGACTGTTAATTTCTTAGTTCAGCCTCTACACCCTTTCATATGCTTTCCTCACTCTCTCCAGACAACGGATAGTGAGGAGGAGGAAAAGAGTCCTAATGGCCATTGATAGTGGAACAGTTGATAATTAAATTGAGCGCTAATATATTTTATGCAATAGTTGAAGAAGATATTAGATCTATATCTATGAGCCAGAAAAGTGCCCCATGATGGATTTAGGGAGGAAAGAAAGTCTCAGAACAGTTGTTTCGTATGGTCCAATTGTTATGAAAACAAATAGCCACCTGCCTACTTTATTTATTTATACGTTAGTATGTGTGCGTTTTTAAAATTATTAAGTATAATGGGAAAGCATATAACCTGGTTATAAAGTGTTACATTTAAATTGGTTAATTGTTCAATCTATTGTTAAATTTGATGACCCCTGAAGAAGGGATTTGAATGGAAGGAGAGTACAGTGGAGTATAGAGTGCTATTGTGGAAGGAGTGTGTGTATATTTAAGTTTAAAAGGGGAATAGGGACATCTGGGTGGCTCAGTCGGTTAAATGTCTGACATCGGCTCAGGTCATGATCTCAGGTCAGGGCCCTGGGCTCGAGCCCCACATTGGGCTCCCTACTCAGCGGGGGGCAAGTTTGCTTGTCTCTCTCTCTCTCTGCCCCTCCCCCGGGCTTGTGCTCTCTCTTTCTCTCAGTCTCTCTCTCTCAAATAAATAAATAAATAAATAAATAAATAAATAAATTTTTAAATAAAATAAAATAAAAGGGGGAAAAATCATTTATACACTAATTTCAACTAAACATAAATATGTTTAGGAAGGAGATGGGAAATAATATATAAACAATAATGATTGCTGTGCTAAAGTGGCAGAATCTGGATGTCATTTTTTTTCCTCTGTTTTTCTTTCTTTTTTTTTTTTTAAAGATTTTATTTATTTGCCAGAGAGAGAGAGAGAGCACAAGCAGGGGGAGCGGCAGGCAGAGGGAGAGGTAGAAGCAGACTCCCCACTGAGCAGGGAGCCCGACATGGGACTCCATCCCAGGACCCCAGGATCATGACCTGAGCTGAAGGCAGACGCTTAACTGACTGAGCCACCCAGGCATCCTATGTTTTTTGTTTTATTTCAAATGCAGTTTTACTACTTGTATGATACATTAATAAATTATAGATAGAAAATATATAGATGAGAAAGAGGTAGATTTAAGTAAGGACTTAACCATGCGACCATACTCCTAACATATCTAGGACTCAACCCATTTTTAGTATAAGGGAGTAGACTAAAAGATCTCCACATTTCATTTTCCTGGGATGATCCCTGATTCTATGGATGATTACAGTATACCATAGGTTTTAACTAGCCAATTATAAACTAATTCTGCATTTTATTAAAAGATGCTCCCTATAGATGAGGGAGAATAAGTTACAGATATGCTTACTCATTGCTTTTAGGAGTGTCGCATACTCTTGTGGTGAGCATAGCGTAACCTGTAGACAAGTTGAATCATTATGTGGTATACCTGAGACTGATTGTGTGTTGACTGACTAAAATAAAACAATTTTTTAAAGATTTATTTATTTATTTTGCCAGGGGGAGAGGGAGAGGGAGAATCTTGAGCAGACTCCCCACTGAGCATGGAGCTCAATGGATGGCTCAATCCTAGGACCCTGAGATCATGACCTGAGCCAAAATGAAGAATTGGGTGCTTAACCAATAAGCCGCCCTGGTACCCTTAGAATAAAAACATTTTTTAAGAAAGAAAATATGAACTCAACCAAAAAAATGTACAGCATGGAATAGTCAAGGTATTTTGGAGAAACACTAATGTTATAGTTGGCATATACACCAATAGTCTTAAAAGAAACCTTATGAAACTGATTGGGTTGTACATGCCATAGGGACAGTGGGACCCTAATTATAATTATATCACCTTTGTCACAGATTATGGTAACAGCTCTAACATATACTTGCAGCGTCAAGATGCTGATAATTGTTGGGAGCGGATGTCAGAGCAATTAAGCCTTTGGAATAATCTTCCAAAAACATGGATCTCATTATGTCTCCTGCTGAACTCCCCTAGTCACTCACCTACAAAGCTTCCACCATGAAATACAAGGTCCTGTTTACTCGATGACCGCAGACCCTGTTACTCAATGATGTGAAAGTTACAGTGAATTTCTCGTGGTTCCTCCACTCATCATACTTTGTCAAGCAAGCCTCTGTGCTTCTGCATATATTACTCACTCAGCCCAGACGGCCTTTCACATTTTTTTTTTTACAACTGGCAAACTTCCACCCTTCCATAAACAGGAAGATGGTAATGCAGACAATCAAATTTCTATTTACTCTTGCATGCTCGATGAAATGTAACCTCGTCTTGAAAACCTTTCCTGAACACATGCCTCCCTCTGTTCCCCGCGAGTATCAGCTGCCATGGCTGTACAGTTGGCCTCCTTCCTTCGTGCCTTTATCTTAGCATTTTTTCATTGAACTATTGTTGCTGATTTCTTCCACTCTACTGAGAGCCACTTGAGGGAAGAGACTATCTTTCTTTGTTTCCCCATTTCTAGATACAGTGCCTCACACATCCTAGGCACTCAAGAAAATGCTTCCAAAAGGACATACATACACATATAAACATAATGTGATTAAATGTTGTATATATCATGTGATAAATGCATGCATATAATTATAAAAGAAAGCAAACAAAATAAAACCAAAAAAAAAAAAAATCTGCAAACAGACATCTCTGAAACACATTGAATACAGCAGAAATTTATTAGATTCATTAATGCATGGTCCAAAGCCCACACTAGCTGACTTTCTGCCTAAGAGGAACAGAGAAGGAGCTGGTGTAAGTACAGTTTGGGGAATAATGTCCCGCTTATTTAGCTTTTGCAGACATCCTCATATCTGGCTGGGTGATCATGGCATCGTAAGAGTGTGTAATGATTTTCCCTGCCCCCACCACTCACCAATCCACAGTGTGAAACAATTCTCAGCCATCAAGATTTCCCCACAGTTTAATGGGCTTTGGGGAGAAGCCTTTCATGCCACTGTTAAGTCTCATCTCTACCTTCTTTCCATCCACGATTTAAACAAGAAAACAGGCTCTGCTAGTGTATCAGTGCCCATGACCTCTGTGTCCTGGGATGGCAGCCCCCCCAGACCGCATTGTTAGAGCCCTTCTCCCCCTGCCGACCAAATCAGGCCCTCGACAGGCAAAGAAGAGAGAAGCACTGCAGGATGCCAGATTCAGCTCCCAAGTCATTAGCAAGACAAAAAAAAAAAAAAAGATGCACAGACCTTGGGACTTCACAGCTAAGGCCTCAAAATCATTGTTCTAAGGCATTGGCAATTCAGATTGAGAGTGGAATTATTTCACTTAAATGGAAGATAAAGTAAGATTAGTCTCCTGACAGCAGACCTGAAATTAAACTTGGTAGAGTGGGAATGCTCTGTCCTCAACTGGGGGAACTATGTAGACACTAAAATAAGATTGTCCAACTTTTGACTACTTTCAGGGACCAAAAAAATCAGCATTTTATTGTGATCATTGATTTCCTTTAATTTTTAATTTTTTAAAAAAATCTTTGCAACACTAAAAGCATTGAAGTGCATATAGTCTCAACTCTTTGTCTGTGGACCTTTTGCTCTTGATTTATATAGTTATTCATTTGTCTCAATGTATTTTGAAAGGGATTCGAGAAGGCTTTCTAAAATGTCTACTGTAACGTGACATTGAAAATAAATGCATAAATAAAGATGGGGGAGGGGAAATGGGAAATAAAGGTAGAAAACATGAAATCAATACCAGAATCAGTAATGTAATTCATATATAAAAAATACACCATATGATTTCAAACAGTTCAGAAGAGTCAGAGTCTCTGAGTCTGATTTTCCTAGCATACAACATACGATAAGTGTGAAAATTGTACCTCCTCTTAGATAAAGGTAAATCATGTTTGGTATATATATATAATAGAATATTACTCAGCCATCAAAAAGAATGAAATCTTGCCATTTGCAATGATGTGGTTGGAGCTAGACAATATTATGCTAATCGAAATAAGTCAGTCATAGAAAGACAAATACCATATGATTTCACTCATATGTGGAATTAAAGAAACAAAACAGATGAACATATGGGAAGGAAAAAAAAAAAGAGAGAGGGAAGCAAACCATGAAAGAATCTTGATGACAGGGAACAAACAGGGTTGATAGAAGGAGGTAAGTAGGGGATGGGCTAGATGGGTGATGAGCATTAAGGAGGGCACTCATTATGATGACCACTGGGTGTTATATGTAAGTGATGAATCACTAAATTCCCCTCCTGAAACCAGTATTACACTATATGTTAACTAAGAATTTAAATAAAAACTAAAAAAAAAAAAAAAAAAAGCAAGCATATCAGTTGCCCAGAAGAACCACAGCTATTCTAGATATGGAGAAACTTTTCTCACATGTCCTCATGGAAGCAACTGCACCTGACCCAGGTCTACTATAACACTCCATATTAAAAGAAGAAAGATTTTTGCACTTTTTCTTCCCCATCAGGACATGGAAAAGCGAGATATAAAAAAAGCATTTCTTCATAAGTAGTTTACTGTGACTGTGCCTGGTGTTTTTAAAAAATCTATATTCTGCTGGAATCACTGTACTGTCCCATTTGACAAAAGGAAAAAAAAAGGAAATCATAGGGAAAATAAGCATTTTTTCATTTATTCACTCATTCATTAGAAAGGCAGTTCTGAGCTTCTTCTCATAAAGTTTAAAATATTACACAAATACTTTTTTTTTTTTTTACTGATCTCACTCTTTTTCAAATTCAATTATCATAAGAATGTGAGGACTATGAGCAAATCTGGAAACTTCATTTTGCAATATCTAAGATGTATAAGGTGGAAGAGATGACCCTCAAAACCTCCTCCAATTGAAACATCCTATGATATTGAATGTTAAAAGAAATAGTTGGCAAACATTTGGGTCTGCAGAACAAAGAAGCATGTCTTGAGGGTGGAATTGAGTGGGATTTCCTTGGACAGAATCATAGTCTGCACAATATCAGCAGAAAAAAAATGGCACAGTTGGTCTCATTGCCTACACCATTCCGCTCTTTTTAATCAATCATCTTTGCAAATTTTGATTATTTTGCCTCAGGAACTACAACTATGTCTAACATGACAGTGAAAAGTCTAGGTCTTTGGAGTCAGAAAGAATTCATATAGTAACTATATGACCTCAGCGATTTACTTAATCTTGGCACGACAATAATATATAATTATTACCTAATACCTTAAATGTTGTGAAAGTCAAATACCAATGACAGTGCCTAGTTTTTAAGACAAGGAACATTCTCAATAGTGTTTTTTTCTTCCTCTTACAGAAGTTTTTAATCTTAGCAACAAAGCTGATATACATTTAAGTGCTTCATTATCTACGTGCATTCTCTAAAGCTCCTTCTCGGAAACTAGAATAAAATGTAAAATTAAGAATACCTGTAAATAAAGGGAAACTGTGCTTTTTCATAGCAAAGGCACTTCGTTTTAGCTTCTGGAACTGTAGTCCACAGTAGTTCCTTGAACAGTTTCCTGAGTAAGAAATATGCCACAGAGACATTTTGACCTGAGCAATATCACTTACAGCTGAACAAAGATGTTTATGTGCTGTATAGTATTTTGGCATTTGATGCTGGGAGCAAAGTTTAAAAGTTCTGAATATACATGAATGTCCTAACTTCATTTAGCAGTATCTCCTTTGAAAGAGTGAACTTGATATGCTTTTAAATTTCATGCCTTTGGGTCTAGTTAAGATGGCATCCCCGAATGGAACATATTTAAAATCTACTCCTTGGAGTGCAAAAGTTGGCCTTGGTTCCTCTCCTCCTCCTCCTCCTCCTCTTCTTCATCTCCTTCCTCTTCCTCCTCGTCCTCCTTCTTGTTCTTTTTTGCAATAAAAGTTATTTGCTGGTGAAGAACACTTTAGGGAGAGTCTTATTTAAAAAGACACGATTTTTAGAAAGAAAAATTAGTAAAATTAGAATGAAAAAACTAAATTTTTAAGAAAAAAGTCAATCTCATTGGAAATCAGACTTCTAAATGAAAGCATGTTCATTTACAAGCAGAGATGAAATTGGGGAAATTATAAAAATTAACAGCCGGCCCTATCCTCTGTGATGAAACTTGTACATTGCATAAGTCATTGACAGCCATATAACTTTGTGAGTAAATAGCCAGGAAATGCATATTAAGAGCTAAGAAGCCATTCATCCCTTGACCCAATAATTGGGAATCTGGGAATTGTTTTTATTCATTTATTTTTTCAGAGACTGCCAACCATATACCTAAAACTCTGTCTGGCACTTGACCTAAAAAGATTAGGAAGGCAAAATCTCTGAAAGAGTCCAAAGTCTATTGGAGGAACTTATTTTAAATAAATAATTTAGCAGCACTAAATGGCATACATATGAGATTTTCAGTACAGTATTACTTCTAAGAATAAAAAATGTTATGCCTACCAAATAGCCAACAATATGAGACTAATTAAATCCATCAGTTTACTAGAGAGTCAAATATCCAGGTGTTAAATATAAATGTGAACACTGTACAATGTAGAAATCACATGAACAAAATGTTAAACAATGTTTTTGCTCATGTAAAACCTATATTTGAATGGAACAAAATGGGGAATGTGAAAAAATAAAAGCTATTACAGTGGTGAATTTTTAAAAATTCAGTATTATTTTGCAAGTTAATGTTGGAAGGGGATAAAATTTTTTAACAAAAAAAAAAAAAAAGGAAGAAAGAAAGAAAGAAAGAAAAATACGACCAAACCAGTGAACAAAAAACTCATTTCTTACTTAGTATTTCCTGATCAACAATAATTATATAGAGATACACAGAATTGGCATGTTCTACAGAGATGTGGAATTTTCTTTTCTGCATATATTTTGTCTCACCTGCAAAATATTGTAAATCTTTTAGAAAACCTTCCTAAAAGTCTAAAGATCACCTTGAAAAGCCCTTTTTGAAATGTAAGCGAAAGACAGTGCAGGAGCACGTGGAGGGGCTGGATAGAAGAGGCATCACACACATCCTGGGCAAGTCACATCATTTCCCTTAAGTTTCCACATCTGGAAAATGGGAGTGATTATGTCTGCCTGACTTCAAATATCTTTTTTAGATAGTAACCCACTAAGAAAATGTAGAACAATATCTTAAAGCCACTGGGACACTGGAACAGAAAATACAAAATCTTGCCAACATATTGTTGGTAACAATATTCTGTCCCACTGTCCCTTAGCAAAGGAACCCTTAGATATGTGGAAGTAGGACATGGAACTAATGTGATTTCAGTGAAGACATATACTTGGTAAGGAATGTAACACCATGATAGAGACTTCTGGCCACATAAGATCTATAGATCCTCATAGGAGAAAAGTCAAAGAAGATAAAAATAATTGTAAAGATGAAATGTATACTGCCTTGTATTGATATACGTTTATTGAAAAACAGAAGCTCACTTTCCTTTCCCACTATACAATGAGTGCCTTTAGAGACAAGATTATGCCTTTAGGTATCATTTAATTCACATTGCTTAATGCAGTCTCTGCCACACAGAAGCCTTCCATTAAATGTTTCTTAGAGAAACAAAAATGGAAGGAAGGAAGGAAGGGAGAAAAGGCAGTGGAAAGAAAGAAGGAAAGGAAGGAGTCAGAGTCAAAAGATGAAGAGAGCTAGCCTGAAAGAGGAGTAAAAGTGGTATTCTTCGTCTGGATCTGATATACATAGAAAAAGAAGAAGAGCTAGATGAGGTCATGGTGCAACAGGAGAAGGAAACTGAATTAGCATTTCTGGCCACAGATACAGCAGATGCTGCAGGCTGGGTGGTCAATATTATACTGTAGGGAAAGCTTCAAAGATAGTTGACCTAAACCCCTTTGATTCCTGAAGTACAGAGCAGGAGTGGTCATGAAATTGTTTTCAAAGTGTAAGGAGATCAACAACTAAGAAGGCTTATCACTGAAATAAATTTTCAGAGTATAAAAGGGGTGCTTTTTCGGGCGCCTGGGTGTCTCAGTTGTTAAGCATCTGCCTTTGGCTCAGGTCATGGTCCCAGGGTCCTGGGATCAAGTCCCGCATTGGGCTCCCTGCTCAGCGGGAAGCCTGTTTCTCCCTCTCCCACTCCCCCTGCTTGTGTTCCCTCTCTCACTGTGTCTCTCTCTGTCAAATAAATAAATAAAATCTTAAAAAAAAAAGGGGGGGGTGCTTTTTCTTATAACCAGGATACCAATCTGAACCCTTCTAATTTGCACCCAGTGGAATGACTACACCCTTTTTTCCAGATCCCTTTCAATGTACTTTCTAATATAAATTATCCACTCAACTCAAAACCCATTGATACCGGGCTCAAAACTTACTTTTTCTGTCATCTAGCAATGCCTTCCTCCCACTCCTAAGCAGCAAAATAACCTCATGGCCCCTCCAAACAGCCTGCAGCCACATCCTGAACCTTTTATCTCTCAGAAAGACCATGTTTTGTTGTCTGTAACATGTAGATGAGTGCTCTTCCTGGAATGCCTGGTCTCTGATATCCAGGGAGCTTCTTTTCATTCATCAACACCATACTCAAGCTGCATTACTTCTTCTTCTTCTTCTTTTTTTTTTTTTTTTTAGAGAGAGAGTGTGAGTGGGGTTGGGGAGGTGCAGAGGGAGAAGACAGAAAATCTTAAGCAGGCTCCATGCTCAGCACGGGGCACTGAGGGACTCCATCTCACAAACCTGAGATCATGACCTGAGTGGAAACCAACAGTCCCAGGCTCAACTGACTGAGCCACCCAGGTGCCCCTCAAGCTGCATTACTTCTGAAAAGACTTCCTCAATTCTCCAGCAAAATATCCCTCTTCCTTTTCTGAGTATCCGTACGGCTTTGCTTAATACATGTGCTTTTGAATAAATAAGTAGAACAATAAATGGATGAAAAAATAGAACAAGGAAGGAAGCCCATCTTTTGTGAAATCAGAACCCTGTCCATTTTTTGTACAGTGAAAAATGACTCTATTAAAAGTTGTTTTTTTTCTTAAGATTTTATTTATTTATATGCCAGAGAGAGAGAGAGCATGCACAAGTAGGGGGAACAGCAGGCAGAGGAAGAAGCAGACTCCCTGCTGAGCAAGGAGCCCAATGTGGGACTCAATCCCAGAACCCTGGGATCATGACCTGAGCCAAAGGCAGATGATTAAGTGACTGAGCCATCCAGGCATCCCCTCTATTAGAATTTTAATGAGAATATAAATATATCAAACCCAAGTTTTTATTTTCTTTATTTCTGGCTTGGAAGTTACATGAACTAAAAGGAGAAACAAACTTCGAATATAACTAACTGTACAGAAGTGCATGAAGCTGGAACACATCCCTCTTACAAATTCTGATTATATATATATCTATATACCATGATACCATATATATATATATATATATATATCCACTCAATATATATATTATATATATAGATATCTATATATATTATATAGATATAGATATATCCACTATATATATATAGGTATATAGATATATATCCACTATATATAGATAGATATATAGATAGATAGATATATCCACTATATATAGATAGATATATAGATAGATAGATATATCCACTATATATATCCACTATATATATATCCACTATATATATAGATATATATAGATATATATATCCACTATATATATATCCACTATATATAGATAGATATATAGATAGATATATCCACTATATATATATCCACTATATATATATACTATATGTATATAAGTATATATATAGTAGATTCTAGTTTACCTCTACTTCTAGTTCTTCTCCTATGCTTCCATCACCAAACACAGTACTTTAAAACACTTGTGCAACTCATTATTGTGTTGAAGAAAGAATGGTCATCTTCTTTGCTCCATGGTTGCACAACATTCTCATTTTTAGATTTATAAACACCAGTTAGGTCTGCATTGTGGATTTGAGGGGCCTAGATTTGAGTCATGGCTTCACAACATTTGAATGACCTCGGACAAGTTATCTTACCTCTCCCCAACCTTAGTTTCTTCTCCTTTTTCAAATGGGGAAAATAATAGCACTGACTTCATAAAGCCTCTTTCTCTCCTCCTTTCTTTTTATCATTGTAATGTTAGAGATCTATGTGCCATGCAGTTTGTTAAGTGCTTTCCATGTAGCGACTCATTTATTCTGACCAACAGCCTTATGAGGTAAGAGCCAGGAAGCGCATGGGAAGTGCTTGGCATAGTGCCCAACATATAAAGAGCATTCCTTACTTGCTGGCAATTGTTAATTTCCATTGACTCTTTTAAATCTAGACTAGAAATCAGTGGTGGTGGGACCTTAACGTTTCTCCAGTCTGCCTCCTCATTTCAAGGATGAAAAGGTGGCAGAAGGACAAATGATGTTCTGATGGCAGACCAGAGAATGAAGGGATATTTTATTATGGCTTTTGGAAGTATGAACATTGGTAATTCAGTACTTTTGGTAAATGCTATCTCTTCTTTGGCCTACCATGTATGTACATCCTGAATAGATTTTTTTTTTAATTGTCCAAAACTATTAATATAGTACTTGTCAATCCCAAAACTCAAGTTGAGTCTTTGGGAGGAGATGAACATCTCATTACAAAAAGCTTGCTATGGATTCTTGGGAAATTCCTGTCTTGATATTTGCAACCTCAAATATTGTCCTGTTATTTCATTTTTGCTTCTTATTTCCAATTCCACACAATTATTGGAAAGATAGGGGAAGTAAGAGCTTCCAATCCTGTGACTTTTCATTTATCAATTGCCTTCTGACCCTACACCTGTGTTATTTTTTTCATTAGTTTGAATTTTATATTATACATGGGTACAGTGACTATCTCTTGCTAAAACTAATAGCCTGCTTCAGCAGAGCTAAGTTTCTCATAGACTGCAGTAGAGCAATGTGAATATCTTGAGCCAGTGGGTGGATCTTGCCACTTGAATGTTCTGGGACAATGACTTTTACCGGGTGGAAATGTCACACCCACTTCTATAACTTTGCAGTCCCCACAATCCATGAATCATGTTATTGCTGCATTTCTTTTTAGGGGAAATAACTTAGGAAAGAGCATATGTTTTGAAAGTTGTTAAAAAGGAAACTGTTGACATAAATATGTATAGAAGAAGATCAACATATGGAAATTTTCATGGTGAATTTTCCTCCAGAGTAAATGAAAAGGAATGTCAGTCAAACCACAAAGAATCTTTTCCCTGAGCTTCTGAGAGTGATAGCAGAAATCTTTAAAAGGCACTTAATGGAATCATATCTGGAAATGGTTGGATCATAAAGAGGTGTAGCATCTAATTCTCTTTTTGAAATGCTTTTTGAAATGCGTTGGAAAATTCAACAGAATATGACTTTGGCCTCCTTGTAGGTAAGACTATTCTGTGATTTTCATTGAATGGCTGGTTAAAGGTAAGTATAGTTCTCCTTTCCCTCCCCACCTATCTGGATCACCCTCACCCTCTGGGCCTAGACACTCAGATTTTTTCCTTAAAGTTTTCTCTGCTGCCCTTGCCCCATTTGCCCTCACAATTTCCTAAAACCTAAACTAGACACTTGTAACATGCAATTTACATATCCTTCCAATAATATATTGCATTAAGCTTGAACTGTATTCCACCAGACTACCAGATCCCTTAAAGCAAGATGAAATCCTACTTTTTTAGTATCCAGTTTACTTGTGGGTCCTCTGTGGAGAGTAAACATATTGGTAATAACTGGCTTAACAATTGGGATGATTTCACTATCTATTAACTCCTTAGGGCAGAGACTTCTATTCAAAATGGAAAGAACTGCCATTTATCAAGCTCTTGCACTCAGACAATATGCAGGTTTTTAATTTATGCTAGGTATTCTTGATAACAACATTGCATTTGTATCTCCATTTTGTAGAGGAAGAAATTGAGACTCAAAAATAGTGAGTTGCTTGCCCAAGAATAAGCTGCTACTAGAGCTAAGGTTTATCTGACACTAGAGTTACCAACATATATATGGACAAAATCAGCCACTAAACATATTTTCTTGGTATCAGGGATAATGCCCCCATAGAGCAATGGAGATGACCACTAAAGAAGTCTATTCTGGTCCTTCTTGCAGCTGAAGGACAAATCTTGCCCCTTTCTAGGTGATAAGATTCTCCCTGCTTGCCCCCTTGACTCCCCAGCAAATGCAGATTAGCCAAGGTGGATCGGGATGGGGTAACAGCAGGTCCCATTCTACTCAGCCAAGTGACTCCTTAGCTAGGCTGGTTCTTCCTTCCATCTTCCAGGGGACACGAACCTATGAACATGAAAATTCATTTCTTTTCTGTGGTAGGTTGGAAATTGTTTCCCAAACAGATTTCAGAAATGGTAAAGTATAAACTAATTTGTTTCTGGAATCAATCTATAGTCTTCTACTCTAGCCTTTTTCTTTATTGTTCCAAACAAAGGGTATTCAATGTTAACAGCTCTGATGTGCCCAGGGCCTTCCCTGTGCCAGGCATGGTGTTAAGCGCTTAGAGGAAATAGATATAATTAGAGACACTCGTGAACTCAAGGAACACATTAAAGGTGTCTAGTGTTGGGAGTTCATTTGGGAAAAATCAGTAAGTAACATACAAGTTTAGACTCTATTTATTGCCTTAGCCCTAATGCATCAGAGTGCTATGGAGACCCAGAAAGGGACAACGAATTGATGACTTAAAAGAAGGGGTTGGAGGGCATGCCTGACTGGTTCAGTCATGGAGCATGTGGACTCTTGATCTTGAGGTTGTGAGTTTGAACACCACGTTGGGTATAGAGATTACTTAAAAATAAAATCTTAAAAAAAAAAATAAAAGGAGGGGTGAAATTTGAAGTACGTTTGGGTAAATGAGAAGAACTTTGATAGGTGAGAAGAGGGTTGAAAAATATTCCAAACAGAGAAAAACCATACATAGGTAAAGAGGTAGAAAAGCAGTGGGTATTTTCAGGGAAATTCAGGTGTAGCTAGAGCACAGAGTTTGGTAAGTGGTCGGAGTATAATACCAAACTCTATGCTCTAGCTACACCTGAATTTCCCTGAAAATACCCAGTACTTTTCTACCTCTTCACCTTTGTTTATGTTTGCCCTTCCCCAGGTATATTTCAGCTGGAGAAGGGAAAACAGAGATCATGCTAAAAAGTTTGGACTCTATCTCATAGGTCACTAATACATTTTTTTTTTTTTAAGTAGAAGTTTGATTTGATGAGAGTTGAGTTTTAGGAATGGCAGAAATATTGTGACAACCAAAAATGTCTCCAGACATAACCAAATGTCCCCTAGGGGGCAAAATTACCCTCAGTTGGAAGCCATTCCTTTATAGCCTATTTTTGCTCTTAATCTGCATATCTCCCCCTAAACCTAGCATTGCTAAGCCTTCTACTTGTCCAGCAAGGTAAGGGAGTGGGATGGGTGATCTCTAAGTACCTACTGACTCCACCAAAGCATTGTTCCTCTCGCACGAGACCAAAGTAAACTCCTGGAAAATTAAATATTTAGTCAGGGCCTGTCTGGATCAAGTTCTGATCATGCGAGGCAGTGTGGTACAATGAACGGAGAAAGGGCTTTGGAGCCAGTCAACACTGTGTTGGTCACAGTCCTGTCATTTACTGGCTGTGTTGTGACCCTGAGAAAGGCTTCTTCAGCTAAGATAAACAATGAGTACCATCACCACCTCATAGGAACTTTATAAAGTGGTGGCTCAGGCTCTGGTACATAAAAGTGGCGCCCAGAGCAAATGTTCCTTTCCTCCCAAAGTAACCAGATGTTGATTGGATCTTGGAAGGCTAGGCGTTCAGTGTAGCCTTGGGTAGTCTCTGCCCATGAAGAAGAACCTGCTAACTTTCCATACCCTGTAGTAGAGGTGGACAAACTATGGCCCACGAGTGAAATGCAGCCTGCCACCTATTTTTGTATGGCCCATGTTAAGAATGGTTATTACATTTTTGAATACTTGAAAAAAGTCCAAAGAAGAATGAGATTTCATGACATGAAAATTAGGTAAAATTCACATTTTTTTGAAACACAAAGATGTTCTTTCATTTACTTATGATCTGTGGTTGCTCTTGTGCTACAACAGCAGAGCTGAGTATTTACAACAGAAACCATATGGCTGGTAGAGTGGAAAATATTTACTATCTGGCTCTGTAAGAAGTTTGCTGACTGCTGCCCTATACCAATCTTTGCTCTACTCCTTCCTCTAAGAGCCCAGTATCTTCATACTGCCATTTGGTTAGCCACACAAGCTTGTTCCCCCATCTCCATGATTACCCCAAGCACCATAGTTAATTTTCCCCAATCTCAAATCATATTCCTGTAATTTTTCCCCCAAGTTTTACTGAAGGAAAATTGACATATACAAATTGTGAATATTTAAGATATGCAATGTGATGTGTTGATATTCATATTCCTTATAAAAGGATCACCACAATCAAGCTAATGAACATATTTATCACTTCACATAGTTATCATTATTCTGTGTGTGTGGTGAGAACACTTCAGATCTACTCTTAGCCAATTTCAAATACACAATACAAGTACAGGGTTGTGAACTATAGTCACCATGCTGTACATGAGATCTCCAGAATTTACTCATTTGTACCATTTGGTGAGCATTTCCCCATTTCTCCCAAAACCCAGCCCCCGACACTACCATTCTATTCTCTGATTCTATGAGTTTGGCTATTTTCGATTTTCTATATGAGTGAAACCATGTGGAAGTTGTCTTTCTGTGTCTGGCTTATTTCATTTAGCATAATGTCTTCCACATTCATCCATGTTGCCACAAATGACAGGGTTTCCTTCTTTTTTAAGGCCGAGTGATATTATATCCTATATATATATGTTATAATTATTATATCATATTTATATATTATAGAATATATTTATATATTATATATATATTTATTATTTTATATTATTATATAATATAAAATATAACATAATATATGATATATGTATCACATTTTCTTTATCCATTATCCATGGATGGACACTTCGATTGATTTCATTTCTTGGCTATAGTAAATAATGCTGCAGTAAATATGGGAATGCATCTTTAATATCCTCATTTCATTTTCTTTGGATGTATACCCAGAAGTGGAATTGCTAGATCATATGGTGGTTCTATTTTTAGTGTTTTGAGAAGCCTCCATACTGTTTTTCATAATGGCTGTATCAGTTTACATTCTTACCATCCATCTTCAAGAGTCCCCTTCCTACACATGCTCACCGTCACTTGTCATAGCCTGTCTTTTTGATAATATCCATTCTAACAGGTCTAAGGTACTATCTTTGTGTGGTTTGCATTTTCATTTTACCTGATGATTAGTGATGTTGAGTGCCTTTTTAGATACCAGTTTGCAATTTTGGGGGAAAATGGTCTATTCAGTTCCTCTACCCATTTTTTAATTGGATTATTTATTTATTCATTTATTTATTTGCTATGGAGTTGAGTTTTGGGATATTAACCCCTAATTAGATGTGTGCTTTGCAGATATGTTCTCTGATTTCATAGGTTGTCCCTTCATTCTGTTAGTTATTTCCTTTGCTGAGCAGATGCCTTTGAGTTTGATGAAATCCCATTTGTCTATTTTTGCTTTTGTTTCCTGTGCTTTCGAGGTGAAATCTAAAAAATCATTACCCAGACAAATGCCAAGAAACTTTTTCCCTGTGTTTTCTTCTAGTAGATTTATAGTTTCAGATCTTATGTTTAATAAGTCTTTCATTCATTTGGAGTAGATTTTTTTTTTATATGGTGTGAGATAAGAACCCAAATTCATTCTTCTGCATGTAGATATCAAGTTTTCCCAAGACCACTGGGTTGAAGATGTTCTTGGCACCTTTGTCAAAGATCAGCTGAATGTAAATGTGTGGATCTATTTCTGGGCCCTCTTCTGTTACCTTGACCTAGATGTCTGTTTTTAACGCCAATACCATACTGTTGTGATTACTATAGCTTTGTAGTGTATTTTGAAATCAGACAGTGTGATACTGTTCTTGCTCAAGATTGTATTTAGGGTCTTTTGTGATTCTATATGAATATTGTGATTTTTTTTAAATTTCTGAGAAAAATGCCATTGGAATTTTGATAGGAATTGCATTGACTCTATAGATCACTTTGAATAATATAGGCATTTTAACAATACAGTCCTTCTAATTCATGAACACAGGGTATCTTCCCACTTATTTGTGTCTTCTTCAATTTCTTCTATTAGTGTACAGATTTTTATCTCCTTGGTTAAATTTATTCCTAAGTATTTCATTGTTTTTGATGCCATTTTAAATGAGATTGTTTTCTTAATTTCTCTTTTGGATAGTTTGTTGTTAGGGTATGGAAATGCAACTGATTTATCTATTTATTTATTTTTAAAGATTTTATTTATTTATTTGAGAGAGATATGAACCCAATGCGGGGCTCGATCCCAGGACCTGGGATCATGACCTGAGCTGAAGGCAGACACTTAACCAACTGAGCCACCTAGATACCCTGCAACTGATTTTTTTAATGTTGATTTTGTATCCTGCAACTTTATTGAATTCCTTCATTGCTTCTACCAGGTTTTGGTAGCGTCTTTAGGGTTTTCTATACATAAGATCATATCAACTGCAAACAGATAATTTTACTTCTTCCTTTCTAATTTGAATGCTTTTTATTCCTTTTCCCCACCTAACTGCTCTGGCTGGGACTTCCAGTCTTCTGTTGAATAAAAGTGGCGAGAGTGAGCATCCCTGTCTTATTCCTGATTTTAGAGTCTAGTTAAATGAAACAATCCATATTAATGCCAATGGCTGATGGGCTGAGCATGTAACTTGTAGCCCTCTTCTCATTTGTAAAAGAATACACATCCACCATAAAGATTTTGGATAGCAGTCCAATGCAAAAGTGAATCACCAATTAACCCGTTGATTCCTTTCAGCACCCCAGTGAGATAGGTACAATTATTATCCTTATTTTTACACAGGAATCAAACTGAGGCACAGAGAGTTTAAATAGCTCACCTGTGATTAAAAATCTGGTAATGGGCATAGCTCAATTTCAAGCTCTGGCAATCTGGCTCCAGAAGTCACGCATTCTTTTAACCACACTGCCTTTCACAATACGGTAGTTAAGAACACAGATTGTAGAATCAAATAACATTTTCCTTCCTTGGGTGTGGCATTGACTCAATTACTAAATCGCCTTTATCTTCACTTTCATCCTCTGTTAAATCAGAATAGCTGTACCTGGTTTATATGGTTCTTATGTGTAGTAGAGGGAGTAACACCTATAAAAGGCTGAGTGTGATGCCTAGAACGTGGATAGGATACCCCTAGTCAATGTTGGCTTTCATTCTTGTGATTTCAGCTTTGCCAAAGATCTCATTTTAGGCAGAGTAGAAGGGCAATAATGGGATCATGCTTGCAAAAGTCTTCCCTGATGTCCTTTAAATTACTCTGCATAGGAAATCTATTCTGCTCATTCATGAAACCAACTCTGACATTTATGTGCACTTCGTCTGAGCATGTGCCACCTCCTGATACAGAAGGTAGAAAGGGATCCTCCAGTTTTGTGTTTTGGTATTCTGCGCTCCTGAGTAGAAACACTTTCTTTTGTGGTTTTGGATTTATATACATATTGTAACCACAGGCACGCAGGCATATATTTTTAGATCACTCTCTGAAAATGAAGCATCCAGATTTTTAAAAATAAACTTGTGCAGAGCTAAAGCTGGAATCAATGAGCGGGAGGGGGGTGGGGGACACAAGCAAGCCCGCCTTCTTGTCTGCGCTAATGGCCAAGGCTGACTCTCCCAGCCCCCACCTTCAGATTTTTTCATTTCCTATCCTCAAATGAGCGGCACAGATCTCAGCAACTGACAAATGTGGAGTCTTGCTGTTAAATATAAATTTCCGACTCTTGGAAACTTGGTTCCTGACAAATGTTCCCGAAAACTTTTAGAATGTGCCTGCCTATTTCAAGGGCCCCCTTAGGAAGCCTCAAGTGACATCAGGCTTTTTACAGCAGATCCTCTCAGGGCTGTGAGCTCACCAAGGAACCCTCCCAGAAAGCTGGGACAGGGAACACAGTGAACTCCTATGCAGAGACCCCTTACAAAATTGGGAAGACAAACCTTTACTCCTCATTTCTGTCTCCCTTTTCCCCTCTGAGTGCATTCGAACAGATCCTGGGGAGATGCTTTCAGGGCTGATTACTGTTGCTAGGGCAACTCTATATTGATCCTTCATTATGGTAATATTGGCAGATTCCCCTGGGGATTGGAGAGTGTGCTTGGGGGACAGCTCTCCGGGTGGGAGAGAAGGGAGTTTTGTTTTTATCGTCAGCACTATCTGTTCACAGCCCCAAGGAGTCAAACGTTGAAGCTGGATTTTTAAACTCTGGAGAAATGCTCAATCTGATAATGATTGTAGCTGAACTGAGAAGAAAAGGCTCCTGGGATTACTGGGGAAGGACCTCACTGGAAGAAGTTGAGCTTCCCAGGACTGGAATCAGGGGAGGGGTTGGGAAGCCTAGGGAGAGATAGGAAACAATCTTACTCAGCTGCTAAAGGGCCAAAGAAAGCCTCAGGGGCCAATCCTTCAATTTGCCATGAAGATTTAGAAAGGTAGGGGGAGGGGAGGGGTAAGAAGATCCTCTGGAAATCCCCACAATAGTAAAGAAAAGGGCTTCTTTTCACCCAGAACCCTGAGAAAGCCTTAAGGCTGACCGGGACAAGGCGACTCGCTAGTAAGCCTACCGAGGAATTAATGGCATCGCCAGTGAGACACATCTGTTGTCCTCCAGTTGAAACTCAGACGCGATCCAACCCTGGGAAATTCAGTTTTGCTTTCAGAACGACAGCAGGCACTGTAACTTCCCCACTTCATGTGAGATTTTGCTTCTCCAGGCCTCAAGTGCCTGCTTCCATTAGTCTAGGCTGCATCAAACAGGGGAAATAACAAAATCAAGGAAACACTGACTGTGAAGCATTTCAGAGAAGAGACTTGGCAAAGAATCCTGTTTTAAAAACATGTTATCAGAAACAATCACTTGCCTTTCACCTGATTCTCTGCTCTCTGATGAGCAGGGTGGACGAAGCCAGTTTGGCTGTCAGATTTGCTAGGAAGATGACCCGGGCTCCGGGGAGAGCCATTGACTTCACTTCTCGGAGCCTGGGTTCTTGTCACCTCTAAGATGGGGAGCATGTCGCCCTTCCAGGAGGCTCTATTGTGTGAATGACACCCAGTGTAAATGCCCAGCGTGTTAGAAGCACTTTGAAAACAATCCTTGTTATTTCTGTGATATCTAGTGATGGCCAAACATAAAGCGAAATAAACTTTGACATTGAAGAGGACTTAACAAAAGCTTTATGAACTCTTTGCGGGGGCCGGGGAGGGGGGTGTTGGAATTGATTCCATGCAGGCTTGGGAATTGGTTTTTCAATTCCGAAGAGAAAATATTATATTTATCAGTATTGCTCGAGGAGGATTGCAGATTCCTTTAAGAGATGAAGCTGGGTGATTCACATTGTCTGCGTGTTTCGTGGAGAGGCGCCACATCTGTGGCGGGTTGCTCGGCAAGCAGTGCATATGGAACAACTCTGTATGGAAACTAAGAGTGATGTCATCTGCCCAGCAATACCAGGATATGAACTCACACTCCCACAGTGCTCGCTCTTGGATCTACACCGCCACCAGTGTGCTCTGAGGAAGGGAGGCTTTTTTGAATGTTTCCGGAGCAGTATGCTTTGATTTTCTTCTGAGAAATCACTGGGAGGGTGTAATCTGATTTCCACAAAGAGAGATGGGTGTGTGGGGCCAGAAATAGTTTATTCTTCGGGAGTCCGAAGGAACTCGTACAAAGTGTTTCTCCTATTTCAGAGCCGAAAAGTAGAAAATAGAGCAAATGTATTCCATTCCCTTTTATGTTGAGGAAAACAGCCCCTCTGTCCTTTCAAGAGCTCTGGTCTCAGGGAATCTGCTTAGACTTGTCATTCTGTCTGCATTCTTCCGCAGCATTGCTGAACAGATTAGCTCTGAAGAGGAGTTTAGTGCTTCTCTGGTGATTTAAGTCATTTTAAGCAAGGATTTCAGGATGGAATGGATGAAAGGAAGTCAGATATTTGGGCATGTTCACTCCTTGAGGAAATATGTTTGTTTGTTTTTCTTTTCTTAGAACAAATAATGAAAAAAAATTAAAGTTTATTCATGAAACTGTATGCGGATGGCTTAAATTCCATTCTTTGTAGTTAGGTACAATGCCCTTCATTAGCATTGATCTCCCTATAGAAATAACCTGCCTGGTTGCTTGGAATTCAGGCTCCAGTCTATTAAGAACTAATCCCCATAAGCTTGTAGGAATTGCCACTCTGGGCCACACCAAGAGGCCTGCCTCATAGCTGGAGGGGTCAACTGGTGGTTCCAGGATTGATTTCATCCAGAAGATGGGTTTGGTTTGGCAGAGTTTTAAAAAAGCATCGGAACTGGAATGACTTCAGCCAGGGGCACGCACTCAGCTTTTCTCCTCAGACACTAGCTCTCCCTAATAAAATTACCACTGGTTTGGGCACAGTGTGAAATTACTTGTCCAGTTCCCAGAGGTATTTGAGTTTGAGACCCTGGGACTGGAAGAGATATCCAACAAGATGTAAACAGGATGTGAATTGTTGCTCAAAGCCCACTAAATCCTGATTGGGAGCAAAGTAAATTTGGACAACAAGTCATATACCTCAAACTTCTCAGTTTCTGTTTCTCTACTGCAGGTTAGAGTCGAGCTACCTGTGACTGCCCCATGTCTCCCCTCTGAGTTCCAGGCTCCACAGCCCTTATCTGAACATAGCCAGTTTCACTGTAGAGCAGAAAAAGAACAAGGCAAAACCCCCAGCTTCTCTTAAAATTTCCTCTCAAAAGTAGACATGCCATTTCCTGTCGTGTTCCATTGGCCAAAGCAAGTCACGTGCTTAAGTCTGAACTTCTAGGAGGAAGTAACTTCTCCCACAAAGAAAGACAAGGAATATTTTAAACAATAGGTCATTAATCTGATCAATAAAAATATTTGTGAGCTTAGCAAAAGCTCAGTGGAGTGACCAGGGATGAATCCAGGCTTCCCTCAATTACAAAGTGGAAGAGATATAAGAAAATGGTAAAGAATATAAAAATTCTGTTGTTTTTACATGACCGATATCCATCCCACCTTTTATCTGATACAATCTCATTTCCCCTTTGAAAATTATTCTTTTTCCTCTTTTGCAGTTCTGTTGGAATTGCCCCTGTAGCTGTCCTTCCCTTCCTTGCCAGCCAAAGGCTGGGCATATGCATCATGGTAGCCAATCAAACTTCACCATATTAGATATTTGGGGGAGATACCAAGATGCACCACCAGATCCCTCTTCAGGAAAGGACTTGCTTTCCAGCTAAGGGGAGTGATGTCAACAGACAACCTCCAGTTGTCAGAAACTTCAGGTCTACCTTGACCGTAGAGAGCTCCCTTGCCCAAGGTTATACCAAGTCATGATGTGATACTGTGTATGTGATTCCTACTCACAGAAGACAGGGAATGAGCTAAGGTAGAGTAAGACAAAATGGAGTCACAGTGGTCAATGTGAACTCCCATACTAGTTGTTTGTCAACATTTGATGTAAAATTTCTAGTGTGCCCAAATAGGTACCAATAGATAAGTAAAACTTGTTTGGAACTGTCCACATTAGGACTCTGGTGAGATGGAATGGATTGAGCCAAATGGCAAAAACCCTTGGATGTAATCATCCCATCTAATTAAGTGGACCCTTAGAAGCAGGAGCTGTCTCACAGAGGCTCCAAAACCGATTGACCACCTACTATGCTACGTGTGTAGAGATGGCTCCAGCTGGTTGCTGCCCGACCTCTGTCTGCCCAGGAGGTGACCGGACTGCAATAACACTTTTCACTTGTCGAAAGACCCATGCCTGGAGTGTTTTGCTGGTCATGTTGGGATGTCTTCTTCCCAGATCCTCCTCAGAGTTGTTCGTTAACTTTCCTTTCTAAGCTCCTCATGTGACTAACTTACATGAAAGATTGTGCGATAAAAGGGTGATTCAGTGGATTGAATATTGACTACCTTGGGTTATTTGCAATGTGCCTCAAGCCCATGATTTGTACCTGAACTTACCTTTAACCCTTGCTTCTTGTTTTCCTAGGGCAGTCTAGATATGGAGCAGGGTGGAATTACAAAGACCTGGCCATTTCTGCTCAACTCAGAACAATATGGTGGGTAGTAGTTGCTGCAAAACTCACCCTGGTTGGCTGAGGCTCTGTTGGATCTGCATTGTGGATAAATTCTTCCTCTGTCCAATCCTATTTCTCCCCCTTCTCTTAACAGGTATTGATCCCTATAAATACCTTGTAACCTAATTCTGTCTCAATGTCCGCTCTTGGAGAACCCAACCTTTGACAGTTACTATAGCAGGGAAATAGAGACAGCAGAGAGTAAGGCCCTGAGCAATTCTCTGTCTCCACTGGAAATGAAACATTGCTAACACACACAGACTGTTGGCAGGAGGCAGTCCAATGGCATCACCTAATAGCAAGACAGGTGAGAAACATGAGATTGAAGATGGACTGTTTGGAGTGCCTCACTCTGCCACTGTGTCCTTGCAGAGGTACAGCTTCTGTCCTCTTAGTATCACGTATCTTGCTCATATATTCCTTTGAAATTAAGCTAGCCAGAGTTAGATTCTTTTACTTGCAAGCAAACAACTTTTTCTTATATAGGAAGACTCAGTATATACTCCTCTTCTAATAAGCCTGGATGAGAAAGGAAGGTAAAAGGTTAAATGGTAATAGGGTTAGAAAAGGTGTTGTTATGATCTTTATAAGGTGGGAGAAATATTAATTTTATTGCTAGAAATCCACTACAGTGGCTGTTATGGGTTGAATCATGTACCCCAATTATTCTTATGTTGAAGCACTAACCCCCAGTATCTCAGCCTGTGACCTTATGTGGAAATAAAATTGTTATAGATGTAATTAGTTAAGATGAAGTCCTTAACTAGTTAAAAAGTAATTAATTGATTCAATTAATTTAATTTATTTAAGTGACTCAGTCCATTCAGTTAATTGATTTAATTAATATCATTAATATTAATTTAATTAATGATAAAGGTGGGTCCCTAATCCAGTATGATTAGTGTCCTTATAAAAAGGGAAAACTGGACACAGACAAGCACACAGGGAGAACATCATGCAGGCAGATATTGGGGCAATGCAGCAGAAGTCAAAGAATACCAATGGTTGCCAGCAAATTACCAGAAGCTAGGAGAGAGGCATGGAACAGATTCTCCCTCACAGCCC
Organism: Mirounga leonina; assembly: GCF_011800145.1. Lineage (NCBI taxonomy): Eukaryota > Metazoa > Chordata > Mammalia > Carnivora > Phocidae > Mirounga > Mirounga leonina. Next base: position 70,275,994 of record NW_023270415.1, on the reverse strand, counting down.
TAAGAAGGAGCCAGCCTAGCTGACACCCTGATTTTAGATTTCTAGCCCCCAGAACTGTGGGATAATAAACTTCTGTTGTTTTAGCCCCCAAGTTTTTGGTACTTTGTTACAGTAGCCCTTGGAAAATAATAGACTGGATACAGGGGAATGACAGAGATGTTTGATGGAACCAAGTGGAAAACAAGTGGAAAGGGTTAACAATTAAATAATAAACAACAGAATAAAAAAGAGTATCTGGTTTTCTGATATTCTGGGGAAGGAAGAACAAATACAAAGATTGTTGTGAATAAAGGGGTTTGGGGAGACTTTTTAAGAGCATGGGTAAACCACTTTAGGTCAATTGTTTAAACTCTTAATATATGTCTTTAAAAGTTTGGGGAATCCTGCAAGTATCCCTGTTTCTCTAAATAACCTGTCAACCATCATATTGATTTTATAAGGTGACTGACTTAAACACTTTTAAAAATTCTATTCTCTGTCCTGATGCTTTTGAATTGGACACAGTTTAAGGTCATTGGGTAAAAGCAAGGGCTCTGGACCCAGAATATCTGAGTTGAATCTGGGCATCATGGTTTCCTTCTGGTTAAGTTACTTCAACATTCTATCATTAAACTTCCTCATCTCTAAAATAGAGATGGTAAGGGCGCCTGGGTGGCTCAGTTGGTTAAGCGACTGCCTTCAGCTCAG
>NW_023270415.1:70233248-70275297 GCF_011800145.1 Mirounga leonina | reverse complement strand
GGTGGCTCAGTTGGTTAAGCGACTGCCTTCAGCTCAGGTCATGATCCCACGGTCCTGGGATCGAGTCCTGCTTCGGGCTCCCTGCTCTGGGGGAGCCTGCTTCTCCCTCTCCCACTCCCCCTGCTTGTGTTCCCTCTCTCGCTGTGTCTCTCTCTGTCAAATAAATAAATAAAATCTTTAAAAAAAAAATAAATTAAAAAAAATAAAAATAAATAAAATGGAGATGGTAAGAGTATCTAACCTCAAGATTTTTATGAGGATGAAAGGAAATATTAAAGAGGATTAAAAGAGGAATAAAACTGCCTCATTCTTCATGTATGAAATGAGAATTGTAACCATATCTAACATATAAGGTAGTTGTGAGGATTAAATGATATGAGCTGAAACATATAAATCATATAAAGAACAGGGACTGGTACTTAATAGGTGCTCAACAAATGTAAGTTATTACTATTATCGTGCCCTCTAATGTAACAATTTCCAATTAATATAAACTTCTCTATAAAGAGAAAACTTTTGGGGTGCCTGGGTGGCTCAGTCAGTTAAGTGTCTGCCTTCAGCTCAGGTCATGATCCCAAGGTCCTGGGATCGAGTCCCACATCAGGCTCCTTGCTCAGCAGGGAGTCTGCCTCTCCCTCTACCCCTACCCCTGCTCATGTTCTCTCTCTCTCTGGCTCTCTCTCTTTCTCATATAAATAAATAAATAAATAAATAAATAAATAAATAAATAAATAAATAAATAAAATCTTAAAAAAAATTAAAAAAAGAAACTTTTATCTATTGCCAATATCTTCCTATCAAGGAAGCTGGAAAGTAACAACACCAAAGAAGATGCATTTCAAGGAAGATACTTCCATATTCTCAGAATTCTGATTTTAGTGTCTTCAGTCTTGATTTTACTTAGGCCTGTCTTTTTATATTTAAAATAATGAAGAATCAATTTACAGGAAGAAGCTCACCACATCTAGATAATCATTTTAGTTTTTCTGCCCTGAAATTTTTCTAGCTTCTATTTTGCTATTTGATGATTTGTTTGCCTACTATATACTTTATGTCAGTATTCTGCTTCTACAAGTCCGTTATGAAACTTGCTAACATGCTGCACAATTTCCTGAGTAATTGGCTTTTACAATAGTTCTCCATTTTATAGTTTTATGCCATCTTAACTCTTTCAGATGTCATTTTACATTTATTAAAAAAAGATTGTCCTTCTTGTGAGCCACCTTAAGGACATCTCTTTGGGGGAATGGATTCTCTCTTGAGGGCTGCTGACATGCCCAGGTGAGTCACTGTCACAAGACAATGACATTAATAAATTTTAATCCTTTCATCTTTTTAGTAAGACATAACCTTTACACAAGTAACACTCATGAAACCATCATCTTCCTGCTGAACCTAGAATTTGCTATTGTGCTCAATGCAGATCCACAGCACTGATTTGGTGCATGGTACATAATAGGTGTTTAATAAAAATTTGTTAGCAGAATCATGAGGATGCATAAATCCCACTTCTATGACTCCACCAGCAGTTTTGCAGGACAAACCTTATATACTAAAATGGCCTGAAATTGCTTCCCCTTGTTTCAAAGCCATGTTATATAAGGAAATTGATGGAATTTAAAATGCATATAAAATTGATTTATAATTATATTATCTAAAAATTATTTTAAGATTTAATAAAGTTGAGTTTTCTGCTTACTTAACCAATATATGGACTTCAACCTCTAATTAAATTTTGGGATCCAGTGGTAGAGATTTTCTCCCTTCATAACACCTGGGAAAAATGGATAAATGATAAAATCATACTTTTTTAATCAGTGGAGAGCTGTGGACAAAAATAAGGCCTAGAAAGATAAATCTGAAAAGGGAAAAACTCTTCTCATTTGGTGGGATTTAATGACTGTTTTCTTCACTGTGAGAATTTGCAGAATCTGAGCATAGTCTGAAGACCAGACCTTCTATAGGTAGAGGAACACTGGTGAGGAAAGAATATTTTGCTGACTATGCAGGCCCATGTGAACAATTAGAATCTAGAGGTACCATCAATGTTGAACTTGTTTTCCCACACAGGCTTTTGGGAAGGTGCCAAGGAAGCATAAGAATCAACAATGCTTTGTTCTGCCCAAAGGTTGGGCTTTTAATAAACAAAAGAAAGATCTTGCTTTTGAGAGATTTGTTACCAGAATTGAACTGAGTCTGACTAGAGCTGCAAACCAATCTTGACCTAGCTTACTTGCTGAATAATTCAAGGTAACTCAGTGATTATACTGCTAGAGGAAATGACATACTATCTGGGTGAAAGTAATATCAATTTAAATCCTTATGATACTTTTACACGTAGGGATATACATCAGTAGAAGATATTAGGAAATATACATAAGGAAGAAAATGGGACCCATAGTTGAGAGAAATAATAGCCAATAAAAGCAGGCCAATATGGGACTCAGCAGAAATGCTTTGAAATAAACACATATATGAAAGAAAATTGAAGAAAATATGAACAAACGTGGAGGGAAATATGAATCAATAACTAACTCCAACAAAGAGATAGAATGTATAAAATAAAACAAATGGATATTCTAAAACTGAAAAATACATGCCATAAAGTAAGAACTTGCTGTTCTTTCAGAGCAGAAAACAGGATTTGTGACAATGTAGATAGATCAATAGAAATTATTCAGACTAGGGTGCCTGGGTGGCTCAGTTGGTTAAGCATCTGCCTTCAGCCCAGGTCATGATCCTTGGGTCCTGGGATCGAGTCCCACATCAGGCTCCCTGCTCAGCAGGGAGTCTTGCTTCTCCCTCTCCCTCTGCCTCTCCTTCCCACTCATGCTCTCTCTTTCTCTCACATAGATAAATAAAAATCTTAAAAAAAAAAAAGGAATTATTCATTAAAGTAAAGGGAGAGAAAAGAATGAAGAAAACAGAATAGATTAAAATGGAATTGTGGGACACTGTCAAATGGTCTAACATTCATATAATTGGAGTCTCAGAAGGAAAGGAGAGAGAGAAGAGAGACACATTGAAAAGAAAATGATGAATGAGTCTAAAAAACAATGAAAGATAACTTAGAGATTCAAGAAAATAGTCGAGCTCCAAGCTGGATACACACAAAGAAAAATCACACACTGATGCATCACAATTAAATTATGGAAGACAAAAGATTATAGAAATTCTTAAAACCAACCATAGAAAAAGATACATTGTCTTCAACAGGCAAGAAATTTTTAATAAAACCATGAAACCCTGAAGAAAAGGAATAGCGTCTGTAGAATGCTGGAAGGAAAAACAAAACAAAACAAAATGCCATCTCCAATTCCATCCTCAACAAAATATTATCCAAAAATGAAGGTGAAATTCAAATGTTTTCAGACAAGTTTCAGAGACTTTACTGCCTGCAGGTCTGCACTATAAGACATACTAGAGAAAGTTTTTCCCATTAAAGGGAAATGATCCTATATAAAAACATGGAGTTTCAAAAGGAAATGAAAACATTAGAAAGGATGAATGTGTGGACAAGTGAATAATATTACAGCCTTTAAGTCAACAATAGTAACAATGCACTGTGAGTGTTAAAACTATGTAGAAATAAAATAAAGGACAACAATGGGAGGGATTATAAATGATTAAACTTTTGTAAGGGTCTTGCACGGTTCAGGAATTGGTAGAGTGTTAATTAAAGACAGATTGCAATAAGTTAAAAATGTGTATTGTAATTCAAGAACCCCTACAAATATTATAATATGTATAGGTAAAAAGGGAATAAAGGAAAAAAGCACAATACTAACATTTCCTGTGTAATCCCCAAAAAATCAGAAAAGGAGGAACAGGGAAACAGACAAACAGCGTGAACAACTAGAAATAAATATAAATGGCAGACTCAAGTTGATCTATATCAGTAGTTACATTAAATGTCAATTGTAATCACCTACTGGAGAGACAAAATTGTCAGATTAAAAAATGTAAATATACATAACCAAGACCCAAGCATATGCTATGTAAGAGAGACACATGTGAACTCCAAGAATATAAATTAAATGTAAAATAATAGTAACAATTGTAATAGTGAGAATAATAAATGTTATAGTATGCAAACACAAACCAGAAGAAAGCTGGTGTGACTATATCAACGTCAGAAAAAATAGGCATTGATGAAAGTATTAAAGAATGAAATAAGAATCTTTGAAAAAGATGAAAGAAAATAGTGGATAGGCAGTCATAACAAACCCAAATGTAATATACCTACAAACATACATGTTTAACAGAACTAATAGGAAAAACAGACAAAAATCTTAGTCATTTTTATAGATTTTTAAAATATATTTCTTAAAAAGCAGATCAAAATTGAAATAGGATATAGAATATATATTGAAAACCCTATAACCAATTTGAATTAATTGGCATTTATACTGATACACTACACCAAAAAACTATAGAATGCACAATGTTTTTGAGAGTATTTGCAATATTTACCAAAACAGACACTCTATTAAGCTAATGCAAGTCTATAAATATCAAAGGATTGCATTCATATAGGGTATGTTGTCTGACCATAATGGGACTCATCACAAAATAAATAGCAATATAACTAGGAACCCCAAATCTCTAAAGAGCACTATATCTTAAAAAAAAATTGAATCTACAATTAAAACTTCCTTCCCACCAAGCAAACAGACATATGAAAGTGGGAGAGGGCAACTTCTGGCCCAAATTATTTCACTGGTGTGTTCTTACAGGCATTTGCAAAAAAAAATATCAGTCTTACACACATTCTTTCAGAAAGAGGAGAACAGGAGCACTTCTCAACCCATTTTATAATGAAAACATAATTCTGACACCAGATACAGAAAAGGATATTTCAAAAAAAATTACAAATTTATATTTCTCATTAACATAGGAACACATTCCTAAACATAATATTAGCAGATCAAATCTAGAGATAGAGTAAAAAGATTATATCATGGCCAAGTGGGACTTATTCTGGGAACATGATGTGGATTTATCTTCCAAAAATTAGTCAAGATAACTAATCATATTATCAGAATAGAGGGGGGAAAACCTTATGATATGAATATACACACAAAGTATTTGATAAATTCCATACTCTTCAAGATAAAATTCTCAGGAATTAAAATTCTCAGGAACTAGAAATACAAGAGATTTTCTTCTCAAAGTCAGGGATTAGTAGAGTGGTTAAGTGTGTCGCCCAAACCAGGCTCTTAAGTTGGAAGTGTGGCTCATTTGCTTACTAACTGTGCCTTGTGCAAAGTATCTAACCCCCCTCTGAACAATGACAATAATATCACTTTTTCCTCATCAAAATTAAATTCATTAGCCCAGGGCGCCTGGGTGGCTCAGTCGTTAAGCGTCTGCCTTCGGCTCAGGTCATGATCCCAGGGTCCTGGGATCGAGTCCCACATCGGGCTCTCCCTGCTCAGCGGGAAGCCTGCTTCTCCCTCTCCCACTCCCCCTGCTTGTGTTCCTGTTCTCGCTGTCTCTCTCTGTCATATAAATAAATAAAATCTTTAAAAATAAATAAATAAATTCATTAGCCCATGCAAAATATTTACAAGAATGCTTGGTCCATAATAAGTATGTGATAGACAGTAGCTATTATAATTAGTGATGTTATTTCTATACTGTTAGCACTTAACATATTACCTAAAACACAGTAGATGCTAAATGAGTGTTTTCTAAATGAATGGATGAAGGAGCCTACAGGAACACAGTGCCCAGCATAGTGATAGATGCAGAGAAGGATGTAAGACACAGCTCCGATCAACCCATTTTTAGCATTTCTCATGATTGCTTTAGACAATACAATTTGAGGGCGTCAGAAGAGAAGTAGCATCTCTGCCCAGAGCGGACTTCAGTCTGGAGGGTTGTGAGAACAGGCAGAGAGGTGCTTACCATCTTTAGCCCCAGAGCGAGACGCAGAAGGAGGAAAGAAGGGCCAGAGGGTGTGTGTGTGTGTGTGTGTGTGTGTGTGTGTGTGTGTGTCGGTGGGTGTGGGTGTTTGTGTAAACTAGGAGATTGGGGTTAATTCCGTGTAGCATTAGGCAAAGTCATTTAATATTGTGATTTACTCCATCATATTGGAATTATTCATGCTCTATTTGTTCCCAATAGATGGTGAGCTCCTTAAAGAAGAATTCATATCTCATCCATCTTTTGTGTCCTGTGTTTTGCATGGTAATGGCACATAGCTGCCTTTGGTAAGAGTTTTTCAAAGGAAACTAAATAGAACTTCCATTCTTCATTTCTGAAGAACACCTGTCCAGCTCATCTTTAGGAATTATTTTAAATGAGCATACATTGAAGACCTTTCGGCATCCCAAGGGCTACAGAAATGTGTGCTGTTACTATTAGATTTATAAAAAATAGCAAGCAACCAATACATATATGTAACACTTTACAATTTACAGAGCATTTTTCATATCTGCCTTATCTAATCTTGGCTGATGCCTTCCAGGAAGGAATTCTTGTGCCAGTTTCTTAGAAGTTCCAGTTTAAATCAACATTTTGGAAATACAAATATGTCTTTATCCTCATTTAGAGACATTGGTTCTCAAAATAATTTTATAGTAATCCTTTTCTTTTTTTTTTTTTTTTAAGATTTTATTTATTTGAAAGAGAGAGTGAGCACAAGTTGGTGGCAGGGGGGCAGAGGGAGAAGCAGATTCTCCTCTGAGCAGGGAACCCGATGCAGGACTCAATCCCAGGACCCTGGGATCATGACCTGAGACGAAGGCAGATGCTTACCTGACTGAGCCACCCAGGTGCCGCAATTTTATAGTAATTCTTTCCTAATAAAATAAACTGCTTTTCTTTCATAAAGTTTGAATGTTTGCATGCTCAAGTTTCTTTTACCTGGGTGTGAATGTGAACAAAAAGTTTTCTTGCATCAGACTTTTCAGAGGATAGTACATTTTCCGGTTTAATAAGTTTGAAAACAGATATATTTATTTGTTTTAAAAGAGTAGGAGATAAAAAGTTGAGAGTAAGTGCAGACTTAGGACCTAGACATACTTGCACCTCATTTCTCTTTTCTTTTAGGACCCTGTGCATATCAGAATCCTTAGCTGTAAAATTGCACGTCACTCCAAGTGTTATTTAGAGGACTAAGTGAAATAATGCCTGTAAGCTATTTAGCATTAAAACTGACAAATAAAAATTTCCCAACAAATTACAGCTGTAATTTATTATTAATAAATAGCTATTTATTATTAATCATTACATTTTAAATAATAATAGCTATTCGTAAAATATCTCCAGGGACTCCTGAGTGGCTCAGTCGGTTAAGCATCTGCCTTAGGTTCTGGTCATGATCCCAGGGTCCTGAGATCGAGCCCCTCATTGGGAGCAGGGAGCCTGCTTCTCCCTCTCCCTCCCTGCTCCCCCTTTTGTGTGCTCTCTGTCAAATAAATAAAAAAAATCTTTTAAAAAAATCTTCAAATTAGTAATCGTAAAATTTGAGGGGTAGCTTTTGCTGTTTGGGTGTTTTTTTAGGAAAACCACTAACAAAGCTTTGGTAAGGCTTCCAGGTCATTGAATAATTCACAGGTGAGTCCATTGTAGGGTCTAGTAAATTATAGCATCTTGTTCCAGTCTGTGGGGCTCCAGCTTATATTTATTTCCCATGTCTGCTGTAACAAACCACCACACATAAATGGTGGTTTAAAACAACACAACGTTTCAAACAACTACAATGTCTTGTAGTTCTGGAGGTCAGAAGTCTGAAATGGGTCTCACTGGACTAAAATCAAAGTTTCACGGGCCTGTGTTCCTTTCTAGAGGCTCAAGGGAGAATCTGTTTTCTTGCCTTTTCAGCTCCCAGACGCTGCCCATATTTCTTGGCTTGTGACCCATTTCCATCCTCATAGCCACTAATGTTACATCTCCCTGTGCCCTTCTTCCATAGTCACATCTTCGGATTCTCTTTTCTGTTTCCCTCTTCCACTTTTCAGCACCCTTGTGACTACACTAATATATCCAGATAATCTAGGATGATCTGCCTCCTTTAAGGTCAGTTTATTAGCAACCCAATTCCATCTGCATTTGAATGCAGTTGAATTTTGAACTGATGCCTTCAATGCGCCCACATCCTGTTTTCACTTGCCCCAGTTTTCCGACCAGCATGGGACTTCAGATGTCCCTAGTGCACAAAACAATCGCTGTTTCTGGGATGGTCCCATGAGATCAGGAAATCCAGCCCAGCTTGAGATGACAACAGGGACTGATGACAGTTTCAAGTCCGTGTCTTAAAAAAATTTTTTTCTGGTTTCCTATACTTTCCTTTTTGTCTGAAAACCACCTCAGAAGGTCTAGTGTTTACATCATCCTTAAAAGCCCCACATCCAACTTCCTGGAAAATCAGGAACGCTCAGGGGTGAAATAAAAGAGGATTTAGCAGCTGTGAAACTCACTTGGATGGTGGAAGGAGCTGTGGCCGTGGGCATGTGCAAGACACGGCCAGCCCTGGATGCTTCCACCTGTGCAGGAAAATAGGAACAACCCTGCAACAAGTGCAGAATATTTCTAAGTATTATTGCCATTATTTTGAAGCCAATCAACAGAATTTCAAAGGGACTAAGTAACGTGTTGAAAAACACTCACCTTCCTAGCAGCAGTCAGGAATAAAACCAGCCTCTGAATCTGAAGGCGAAGATTTTCCAGCTTGCTCACGCAAGCCTCTTGCACACCCTTCCACATTTCACACAGACCTGACTTTCTGGCTAGAATGCAAGCTCTTGGGGATCGGAGACAAATCTTTTTCATCTGTTTCTGGCACCCAGCCTTGTGCCTGGTGGGTAGCCAAGGTTCAGCAACGTTTGCTTATTTTATGAAAGTGTGATTTAGTTAGGACACTGCATGGATGTCTTAACTGCACCAGCCTACAGAAAAGCCCACGTCCGGATGGGGCCATAGAGAGGCAACATCGACTCAGGCACTCATGGAAAATTGGCTGGGGAAATCTTTTTTTTCCTCCAGGAGCCATTTACATGCTATTTGATTTGGCTTTCTGAGATATATTAATCAATCCTCCAAACTCCATTCAGGGCGCCACTCCACTCATTTGTAATCAGCTAATATTTATCTACTGAGACACTTGGGAGGGCGAAATGGAAAATGCAGCCTTTCAGTGCAGTGCTCAAGTCTGACCCCTCCCATGCAATGTCATTTGAAAGCATCTCAAATTGCAGGGGCGAACCACCCTGCCTAAAAACAACACACCTAGAGCTAACTAACTCAACGCACATATATGGATCTACCTGCTCTTACTACGTGTGGAGCCCTGCACTTGTCCCTCTGTATGTTTACATACTAGAGACCTAGCAAGCAATCAATTCACATAATGCCACATTTACCTAAAATTTGTATATAAGACTATAGTGCTCCATACATACAGGCTAAAGCCTCTTCTAAGGACTGTTTTCAGCTTGCTAAGGACTTTTCTCTTTTTAGAATATTATGGAATATTTATAATCATTTAAAGCCTTTGACAAACTGGCCTGAAAATACCCTAAGCTATCCCCAAGATAGGCAGACCAGAAAAAGATATGAATCAGAAAAATGCTTGGAAAAGTCAGTGTCTCTCATCATATATAAGAGATGGGACGAACGTGCTAAATATTCATTATTCAAAACACTTTTTTTCTTTAGTTTTTAAAGCAGTTTTAGGCTCACAGCAAAGTTGAGAGGAAGGTCCAGAGATTTCCCATCTACCTTCTGCTCCCACACATGCATAGCTCCCTCATTATGAACATCCCCCACCAAAGTGGTACATTTGTTACAATTTATGAACCTACACAGACACATCATTATCACTCTAAGTGCAGAGTTTACATTAGGGTGTGCTCTTAGGTTTGTACATTCTATGGGTTTGGACAAATGTATAATGATGTGTATCCATCACTATAATATCATACAGAGTATTTTCTACTGCCCTAAAAACCCTTTCATTTAACTCATTTAGTTAAATACCAAGAAGTGCTATTGCTGGATTGTATGGTAAGTATATGTTTAGTTTTGTAAGAAACTGCCAACTGTCTTCCAAAGGGGCAGGACCATTTTGCATCCCACCAGCATGGATGAGAGTTCCTGTTGCTCAATAACCTTGCTAGCATTTGGTATTATCAGTGTTCCAGATTTTGGTTCTAATAAGTGTGTCGTTGTATCTCGTTGTTGCTTTAATTTGCACTTCCCTGGTGACATAGTATATGGAGCATTTCTTCATATGTTCATTTCCCATCTGTATATACATAATTTATTTTGAGAGACACAGCCGGGGGGTAGGGGGCAGGGCAGGAGAGTAGAGGGAGAGGGAGAGAGAGAATCCGAAGCAGGCTCCACACTCAGTGCAGAGCCCAAAGCAGGGCTGGACCTCACAACCTTGAGATCACGACCTGAGCCAAAATCAAGAGTCGGTCACTTAACGGACAGAACCACCCAAGTGCCCCTGCCATCTGTATATTTTCTTGGATGAAATGTCTTTAAGGTCTTTGTTCCGCTTAATAATGGAAGGTTTTTTTTTTTTTTTTTTATTGAGGTTTAAGAGTTCTTTGTATAGTTGGGATAATAGTCCTTATCAGATGTATCTTTTGCAAATATCCTTCCCTAGTTTGTGGGTTGTCTTATCATTCTCTTGATATTATCTTTTGCAGAGTAGACATTTTAAATTTTAATGGAGTACAGCTCATCAGTTATTTCTTTCATGGATTGTGCCTTTGGTATTTTACTTAAAAAGTCATCACCAGGGGTGCCTGGGTGGCTCAGTTGTTAAGCGTCTGCCTTTGGCTCAGGTCATGATCTCAGGGTCCTGGGATCGAGCCCCACATCGGGCTCCCTGCTCGGCGGGAAGCCTGCTTCTCCCTCTCCCACTCCCCCTGATTGTGTTCCCTCTCTTGCTGTGCCTCTCTCTGTCAAATAAATAAATAAAATCTTTAAAAAAAAAAAAAAGTCATCACCAAACCTAAGGACATCTAGATTTTCTCCTATGCTATTTTCTGGGAGTTGTATAGTTTGGCATATTCCATTTAAGTTTATTTTCCCTTGTGAAGGGTATAAGGATTTATTTTTTACATGTGAATGTCTAATTGTTCCAACACCATTTGTTGAAAAGATTGCTTTTGCTCCATTGTGTTGTCTTGGCTCTCTTGTCAAAGATCAGTTGACTGTATTTAGGTGGATCTATCTTTGGGCTCTCTGTTCTGTTCCATCGATCTATGTTCTACTCTTTTGCCAATACCACACAGTCTTGATTACTACAGATTTATAGTAGCTCTTTTTTTTTTTGAGAACACTATATCTATATTTATATAGCTATATATATATACACACACACACACATATATATATTTATTTTATTTGTTATGTTATGTTAGTCACCATACATTACATCATTAGTTTTAGATGTAGTGTTCCATGATTCATTGCTTTTGTATAATATCCAGTGCTCCATGCAGAATGTACCCTCTTTAATACCCATCACCAGGCTAACCCATCCCCCCACCCCCCTCCCTTCTAAAACCCTCAGTTGGTTTCTCAGAGTCCATAGTCTCTCATGGTTCATCTCCCCCTCCGATTCCCCCCACTTCATTTTTCCCTTCCTTCTTCTAATGTCCTCCATGCTATTCTTTCTGTTCCACAAATAAATGAAACCATATGATAATTGACTTTCTCTGCTTGACTTATTTCACTTAGCATAATCTCCTTCAGTCCCATCCATGTTGATGTAAAAGTCGGGTATTCATCCTTTCTAATGGCTGAATAATATTCCATTGTATATATGGACCACATCTTCTTTATCCATTCATCTGTTGAAGGGCATCTCGGCTCTTTCCACACTTTGGCTATTGCAGACATTGCTGCTATGAACATTGGGGTGCATATGGCCCTTCTTTTTACTACATCTGTGTCTACGGGGTAAATACCCAGTAGTGAAATTGCTGGGTCATAGGGTAGCTTTATATTTAACTTTTTGAGGAACCACCACACTGTTTTCCAAAGTGGCTGTAATAACTTGCATTTCCACCAACAGTGTAAGAGGGTTCCCCTTTCTCCACAACCTCTCCAACATTTGTTGTTTTTTGCCTTGTCAATTTTTGCCATTCTAACTGGTGTAAGGTGGTATCTCAATGTGGTTTTGATTTAAATTTCTCTGATGGCTGATGATGATGAACATTTTTTCATGTGTCTGTTAGCCATTTGTATGTCTTCTTTTGAGAAGTGCCTGTTCATGTCTTCTGCCCATTTTTTGACATGATTATTTGTTTTTTGGGTGTTGAGTTTGAGAAGTTCTTTAGAGATCTTGGAAATCAGCACTTTGTCTGTAGTGTCATTTGCAAATATCTTCTCCCATTCTGTGGGTTGCCTCTTTGTTTTGTTGACTGTTTCCTTTGCTGTGCAGAAGCTTTTTATCTTGATGAAGTCCCAAAAGTTCATTTTTGCTTTTGTTTCACTTCCCTTTGGAGATGTATCTTGAAAGAAGTTGCTGTGGCTGATGTCGAAGAGGTTATTGCCTATGTTCTCCTCTAGGATTTTGATGGATTCCTGTCTCACATTGAGGTCTTTCATCCATTTTGAGTTTATCTTTGTGTATGGTGTTAGAGAATGGTTGAGTTTCATTCTTCTGAATATAGCTGTCCAATTTTCCCAGCACCATTTATTGAAGAGACTGTCTTTTATCCATTGCATATTTTTTCCAGCTTTGTCAAAGATTATTTGACCATAGAGTTGAGGGTCTATATCTGGGCTCTCTATTCTGTTCCATTGGTCTATATGTCTGTTTTTGTGCCAGTACCATGCTGTCTTGGTGATCACGGCTTTGTAATACAGCTTGAAGTCAGGCAACGTGATGTCCCCAGCTTTGTTTTTCATTTTCATCATTCCCTTGGTGATTCAGGGTCTTTTCTGGTTCCATACAAATTTTAGGATTGTTTCTTCAAGCACTTTGAAAAATGTCATTGGACTTTGATCAGGATGGTGTTGAAGGTATATATTGCTCTGGACAGCATAGACATTTTAACAATGTTTATTCTTCCGATCCATGAGCATGGAATGTTTTTCCATCTTTTTGTGTCTTCTTCAATTTCTTCCATGAGTTTTCTGTAGTTCCTAGAGTATAGATCCTTTACCTCTTTGGTTAGGTTTATTCCGAGGCATCTTATGGTTTTTGGTGCTATTGTAATGGAATAGTTTCTCTAATTTCTCTTTCTACAGTTGCATTGTTAGTGTATAAGAAAGGAACAGATTTCTGTGCATTGATTTTGTATCCTCCCACATTACTGAATTGCTGTATGAGTTCTAGTAATTTGGGGGTGGAGTCTTTTGGATTTTCCACATAAAGTATCATGTCATCTGCGAAGAGAGAGAGTTTGACTTCTTTTTGCCAATTTGAATACCTTTTATTTCTTTTTGTTGTCTGATTGCTGTTGCTAGAACTTCTAGTATTAGTTGAACAATAGTGGTGACAGTGGGCATCCTTGACTTGTTCCTGATCTTAAGGGAAAGGCTCTCATCTTTTCCCCATTGAGGATGATATTCACTGTGGGTTTTTCATAGATGGATTTATGAACTTGAGAAACATTTCCTCTATCTCTATACTCTGAAGAGTTTTAATCAGGAACAGATGCTGTATTTTGTCAAATGCTTTTTGTGCATCAATTGAGAGGACCATATGGTTCTTCTCTCTCCTCTTATTAATGTGTTCTATCACATTGATTGATTTGCAAATGTTGAACCACCCTTGCATCCCAGGGATAATTCCACTTGGTTTTGGTGAATGATCCTTTTAATGTATTGTTGGATCCTATTAGCTAGGATTTTGTTGAGAATTTTGGAATCCATATTCATCAGGGATATCGGTCTGAAATTCTCCTTTTTGATGACATCGGTCTTTGCCTGGTTTGGGGATTAAGGTAATGCTGGCCTCATAGAATGAGTCTGGAAGCTTTCCTTCTGTTTTTATTTTTTGAAACAGCTCCAGGAGAATAGGTACTATTTCTTCTTTGAATGTTTGGTAGAATTCCCCAAGGAATCCATCAGGCCCTGGACTCTTGTTTTTTTGGGAGGTTTTTGATCACTGCTTCAATCTCATTACTGGTTATTGGCCTATTCAGGTTGTCAATTTCTTCCTGTTTCAGTCTTGGCAGTTTATAGGTTTCTAGGAAGGCATCCATTTCTTCCACATTGCTCAATTTATTGGCATATAGTTGATGATAATAATTTCTAATAATTATTTCTATTTCCTTGGTGTTAGTCATGTTCTCTCCCCTTTCATTCATAATTTTATTAATTTGGGTCCTTTCTCTTTTCTTTTGGGTAAGTCTGGCCAGTGGTTTATTGATCTTATTAATTCTTTCAAAGAACGAGCTTCTAGTTTCATTGATCTGATTTACTGTGTTTCTGGTTTCTAATCCATTGATCTCTGCTCTAATCTTAATTATTTCTCTTCTAATGCATAGCTTAGGCATCGTTTGTTTCTTTTTCTCTAGTTAACATGTAAAGTTAGTTGGTGAATTCGGGATTTTTCTATTTTTTGAGTGAGGCTTGAATGGCTATGTATTTCCCCCTGAGGACCACCTTTGCAGTATCCCATAGGTTTTGGACTGATGTGTGTTCGTTTTCATTGGTTTCCATGAATTATTTAAGTTCTTCTTTGATTTCCTGGTTGACCCAAACATTCTTGAGCAGAGTGGTCTTTAGCTTCCAAGTGTGTGAATTTCTTCCAGATTTTTTCTTGTGATTGAGTTCCAGTTTTAAAGCATTATGGTCTGAGAATATGCAGGGAATAATCCCAATGTTTTGGTATTAGTTGAGACCTGATTTGTGACCCAGTATGTGGTCTATTCTGGAGAAAGTTCCATGTGCGCTCAAGAAGAATGAATATTTTGTTGTTTTAGGGTGGAATGTTCTGTATATATCAATGAGGTCCATCTGGTACAGTGTGTCATGCAAAGCTCTTGTTTCTTTGTTGATTTTCTGCTTAGACAATCTGTCTATTGCTGAGAGTGGAGTATTGAGGTCTCCTACAATTAATATATTGTTTTTTTTTTTTTTTTAAAGATTTTATTTATTTATTTGACAGAGACAGACACAGCGAGAGAGGGAACACAATCAGGGGGAGTGGGAGAGGGAGAAGCAGGCTTCCCGCCGAGCAGGGAGCCCGATGTGGGGCTCGATCCCAGGACCCTGAGATCATGACCTGAGCCAAAGGCAGACGCTTAACGACTGAGCCACCAGGCGCCCCCCCCCTTTTTTTTAAAGCGTTTTTTTTTAAATTTTATTTTCAATTAACATATTGTTATCAGTATGACTCTATTTTGGTTAACAGTTGGCTTATGTAGATGGCTGCTCCCATGTTAGGGGTGTAGATATTTACAATTGTTAGATCTTCTTGTTGGATAGACCCTTTAAGAATGATATAGTGTCCTTCATTGTCTCTAACTACAGTCTTTAGCTTAAAATCTAATTTGTCTGATATAAGAATTGCTACCCCACCTTTCTTTTGAGGTCCACTGGCATGGAAGATGGATGTCCATCCCTTCACCTTCAGTCTGGATATATCTTTAGGTTCAAAATGAGTCTCTTGTAGACAGCATATGGATGGGTCCTGTCTTTTTATCCAATCTGCAACCCTGTGCCATTTTATGGGAGCATTTAGGCCGTTCGTGTAGAGAGTGATTATTGAAAGATATGAATTTATTGTCATCATGTTGCCTGTGAAGACCTTGGTTTTTATAGATTGTAAATTTCTGTTCTATATTACTCTTAGGGTCTTTCTCCTTTTATAGAACCCCCCCTTAATATTTCTTGTAGGGCCGGCTTAGTGGTCACATATTCTTTCAGTTTCTCTCTGTCTTGGAAGCTCTGCATCTCTCCATCCATTCTAAATGACAGCCTTGCGGGATAAAGTGTTCTTGGTTGCATGTTCTTCTTGTTTAGTACCCTGAATATGTCTTGCCAGCCCTTTCTGGCTTGCCAGGTCTCTGTGGATAGGTCTGACGTTATTCTGATGTTCCTCCCTCTGTATGTAAGGAATCTCTTCCTGGGCGCCTGGGTGGCTCAGTTGGTTAAGCGACTGCCTTCGGCTCAGGTCATGATCCCAGGGTCCTGGGATCAAGCCCCACATCGGGCTCCCTGCTCAGCTGGAAGCTTGCTTCTCCCTCTCCCACTCCCCCTACTTGTGTTCCCCCTCACGCTGTCTCTCTCTCTCTCTCTATTAAATAAATAAATAAAATCTTTAAAAAAAAAAAAAGGAATCTCTTCGCCCTAGCTGCCCTTAAGATGGTTTCCTTGGTTCTAATATTTGCGAGTTTTACTATTGCATGCTGGGGCGTTGGCCTGTTTTCCTTGATCTTGGGAGGGGTCCTTTCTGCCTCTAGGACTCGAATGTTTGTTTCATTCCCCAGATTAGGGAAGTTCTCAGCTACAATTTGCTAAATATATCTTCTAGTCCTCTCTCTCTCCACCCCTTCAAGGATCCCAATAATTCTGACATTGGAACGCTTCATGGTGTCACTTATTTCTCTGATTCTATTTTCATGGATTCTGAGTTGTTTTTCCCTGGCCTCCTCTTTTCCCTTTTTATCTATTATATTGTCTTCCAGGTCCTTATTCATTCTTCTGCCTCACTTACCCTAGCCATTAGATTATCTAGATTGGATTGGATCTCATTGATAGCATTTTTAAGTTCTGCCAGTTCAGCTTTCATTTCTGCCCTTAGAGACTCTATGTTGCCATTAATCGATTTCTCCATTCTAGCTATTGTCTTCACAACTGCTACCCTGAATTCCATTTCCGACATCTTGGTTATATCTGTATCCATTTGTAAATCTGTGGCAGAAGTCGCAGTCTCTGAGTCTTTCCTATTTTGCGGGCTCTTCCTCCTAGTCATTCTGTTGAGGGATGGTTGAGGGAATGTATAGAGTCCAAATTATTGACCACACTCAAGCAAGATGCACCTGTTTTATAGGGACCTTAGGGTTGTTGGCTTCTTGTTCTCCCCTCCTATCTTCTAGGGGAGGGGCCTGCCGCCATTACTCAGGGAACCTTGTTTGGGCAGAGTTGCCCTGCCCCCTGTGGGGGGGGATGGGCTCAGTTAAAACCGGTTTTTTGGGGCTTTTGTTCTCTGGTGGCTTTCCCTGGTGGCTTTCTGCGTCTTTTCCGAAAGTCAGAGCAGAAGAGACCATTTCCAGCCCTCTGCCTCAGAACAGAGAGATCACAGTCTGTTCTTCAGTGAGCTCTCCAGGCTACACTATCTCCATTTCTGTCAGTACTGGTATAAACTGCAGCATCCTGGGTTGTGCGCCCCTCAGCAGGGCTCCCATTCCCGCCTCTGGTTTGGGGCATGGGGGCACGTCTCTGCCCTTTGTGCTTCTAAAACTGCCAGCCACCCCCTGTTTCCATGCGCTGCCCTGCCGCTCCAGGTTTCAGTCCAGGGGGCTGCCCTAAAGTCCTTTCCCCACAGCTACTGGTCTGCAAATCTGTGCCCCGTCCCCAGCACAGGAGGCTATCATGCTCCAGTGGTGTAGGATCCCCACGGCTCCCTCCCCCTTCCATTTATCTTTGGATATGTGCCTGCAGAATCATGGCTCCCTGCTTCATACCTTGAAACCAACTACCTGCGATATTCTGTTTGTAGAGATCCAGATATATCTTTTTACATCTCAGGCTAATTTTGTGGGTGTTCATAGTGGTCTTGTAGATAGCCAGCTCAATTCCAGGGACCGGTTGGAATAGGGTCCCCTACTCCTCCACCATCTTTTCCTCCCCCTCACTTTATAGTAGTTCTTGAAGTCAAGGAGTCAGTTCTCCACCTTTGTTCTTCTCATTCAATATTGTATTGTGTCTTCCACCTTTGCATATAAACTTTAAGATCAGTTTGTAGATATCCACAAAATAACTTGCTACGATTTTGATTGGCGTTGCATTAAAAAAAAAAAAGGAATTGCTTTGAATCTACAATTCCTGCTGGGAAGAACTGACACCTTGACAATATTGAATCTTCCTATTCATAAACATGGAATGTCTCTCCATTTATTTAGATTTTCTTTGATTTCATTCATCAGAGTTTCATAGTTTTCCTCATGTAGATCTTGTATATATTTTGTTTAATACTTAAATATTTCATCTTGGGGGGGTTAATGTAAATGGTATTTGTGCTATTAATTTCAGATTCTGATTTTCCTTGCAAGTATTATTAAGAAAGTGATTGACTTTTGAACATTAACCATGTATCCTGCAATCTTGCTATAATTGCTTATTAATTCTAAGGGTTTTTTGGTTGATTCTTTCAGATTTTCTACATAAATAATCATGTCATCTGCCAACAAAGATGGGAACAGTTTTATTTCTTCCTTCCCAATCTATATACCTTTTATTTCTTGTGTTATTGCATTGGCTAGGACTTCCAGTATGATGTTGACAAGCAGTGGTAAGAGTGAACATCCTTGCCTTGTTTCTGATAAAAACTTCTAGTTTCTCACCATTAAGTCTGATGTTAGTTTTGGGGTTTTTTGTAGTTATTTTTTATCAGGTTGATGAAGTTTCCCTCTATTCTTAGTTTATTGAGAGTTTTTATCATGAATATGTGTTGGGTTTTGTCATTTGCTTTTTCTGCATCTATTGATATGATTATGAAATTTTTTCTTTTTAAACTGTTGATGTAATGAATTACACTAACTGATTTTTGAATGTTTAGCCAGGTTTGCCTATCTGAGATAAATTTTACTTGGTTATGGTGTATAATTCTTCTTATATTTTTGAATTTAATTTGCTAATATTTTTTTGAGGATTTTTATATATGTGTTCATGAGAAATATTGGTCTGTAGTTTTGGTTTATAGTTTTTTTTTCATGTAATGGTATTGTCTGGTTTTGGTATTAGGGCAATACTGGCCTCTAGGAATGAATTGAAAAGTACTCCCTCTGCTTCTATATTCTGAAAGAGAATGTAGATAATTGGTATAATTTCTTCCTTAAATGTGTGGTGGAATTTACCTGTGAACCTATCTAAGCCTGGTGCTTTCCATTTGGGAAAGTTATTAATTATTGTTTAATTTTTTCTAATAGATACAGACCTACTCAGATTGTCTATTTCTTCTTGTTTGAGATTGTGTCTTTCAAGCAATTGGTCCATTTCACCTAGATTATCAAATTTGTGGGTATGACGTATTCATGGTATTCCTTGATAATTCTCTTAGCATGCATGTGATCTATAATAATATCCCCTTTCATTTCTGAAATTACTAATTTGTATTTTTTTCTTAGCTTTGTTAGAGGTTTTTTGTTTTTATTAATCTTTCAAACAGCTTTTGGTTTTATTGATTTTTCTCTTTTCTATTTCACTGATTTCTGCTCTAATTCTTCTTATTAATTCTAACTCCTCTTCTTCTTCCTCCTCCTCTTCCTCTTTCTCTTCCTCCTCCTCCTCTTCTTCTCCTCCTTCTCCTCCTCCTCCTTCTTCTTCCTTTAGATTTAATTGTTTTTTTCCAGTTTCCTAAGGTGGAAACAGATTATTGATTTAGATCTTTCTTCTTTTCTGATACATACTTTTAATGCTATCAGTTCCCTCCAAGCACTGTGTTTGCTGCATCTCACATATTTTGGTAAGTTGTATTTTCATTTTCATTTATTTAAAAATATTTTAAAATTTCTCTTGAGATTTTTTCTTTGATCCATGTTTTATTTAGAAGTGCATTGTTTAATATCCATGTATTTTGGGATTTTACATTTATCATTCTGTTGCTGATTTCTAGTTAATTCCATTATGGCCCGAGAGTGGATGCTGTATGATTTCTACTCTTTTAAATTTTTTAAGGTATGTTTTATGGCTCAGATTTGATCTTTGTGGGTGAATGTTCCATATGAACTTCAGAACAATATGTTATTTTATGAAATAGTCTATAGATGTCAATTATATCCACTTGGTGAGTTCAACTATATCCTAATTTTCTGCCTGCTGAATATGTCCATTTCTGATAGAAGGGTGTTGAAGTCTCCAACTATGATAGTGGATTCATCTATTTTTCCTTGCAAGCCTATCAGTTTTTACCTCACATAGTTTGACTCCCTGCTGTTTGTTACTACTTGTTAAGAATTGTTATGTTTTCTTGGAGATTTTACCTTTTTATCCTAATGCAATCTCTTTTTTTTATCCCTGTCAACTCTCCTTGCTTTGAAGTTTGTTCTTTCTGAAATTAATATTGCTACTTTTGCTTTCTTTTGATTACTACTAGCGTGGTATATTTTTCTCCATTGATTTACTTTTCACTTATAAGTGTATTTATATTTAAAGGGGGTTTCTTGTAGAAGACATATAGTTGAGTCTGCTTTTTGATTCACTATGAAAATCCCTGTCTTTTAATTGGTCCATTTGGACCCGTGATGTTCAGAGTGATTATTTATTAACCATACTTCTTACTGTTTTATATTTGTTGCCTATTCTTTGTTCTTATTTTGAAATGTTTTTTAAAGCCACCTCCAGAACATCAAAAATTATACTGATAATATCAAATGTTGCCAAATATATGGAGCAACTGGAATACTTGGACACTAAGAGTGAGATTATAAATTGTACAACCACTTTGAAAATATATTGGTCAATATCTATAAAATGTAAACATGCATACACCCTATGACCCAGCAATTCAACTCTGGTGAGACATCTATCTATATCTGTATCTATATAATTTATATCTCAAGTGGTTATTTACACAAAAAGTACACATTCATTTCAGCCAAAAGAATTCTTATACATGATTTTGTTCATAATAGCCTCAAAATGAAAAAATCCACATTTCTATCAACTGTAGAATGGATTAAGGTCCATGATGATTGAGGTCCTAGCATTTGGGACAGGCTATGAAGGAGGTTTCTGACATCCTATAAATTGTTTTTCACACTTTAAAAACCTTATTTATATAAAAACTCATTTGTTTTAAAAGGTATTAACAAGAGGAAAGAAAAACAACAAAGGTATGGAGCAGAAGACATGTCCCTTAGGGGTGTTTGGTAAGAAAGTAGGATTTTTGGTTGCCTGGAATTGAATGTTTAGTGTTTTTCTAAACAAGAAAGAAAAAAAAAAATAAAGCTGACGTTCCCACAAAGCCCATGGCTATTCTATTATCTATACTCCTCCAAGAAAAAGAGCACCAGGAAAAGAGCAGAGGAAGACAAGAGAAACCAAAACTGAATGTTCTGTATCTAATCTGTTTGGTGGTTATGTGAGGATCTACTCATGTAAAAATTCATCCATGTATACATTCATTGCATTTTACGATATGTAAATTATATCTCAATAAAACGTGAATTAAAAAATGCATATACAAATCATATAGTTTAGGTAAATATATGAAAAATTGGCTTCCAGGTTTATTGGCTTCATACAGAATGGCATGGAACTCTTGAATGCAATTTTCCCTACAGATCCTTTATTAACATGGCTATTGGAAAGGTTCTCTTTCTTCTTTGAAATCAACCCTATAACAGTCTGTCAGTGGCTTTCAGATGGGACTTACTGAATCTGTCTTCTTATTTCTGGGCTTATTATGTCATGTTTCCACAGTATCCCATAACTTAGGGCCTCCTGGAATGCAGAAATGTGGAGGCCACATTGGACTCATTTTGTCCCTTCTCTAGGACCCTGCCTAATGCTGTGCATTGGTAGCCCACATTAGGTGTACAAGTTTCCCCTGCTACCTGAAAATAGAACAGCCCTATGACACTTTTCCTAAACTGAAAGGACATAAAGGGAAGAAGCAATTTCCATTAATTTAGATGGGAATATTTGGGCATTCCGAGACCATCCCAAATCACCTTTCTTAAGCTTTTCTGATATCTTAGGACACATCTTGCTAGTGGATGCCCACAAAAAATGGAAATGAAGCAGAGGTACTCACAGACCCAGTTCAAAGCTCCAGCGTGGATGCTGAGATGTTGAGTGTGGTCCCCAGGGAAGGAGCCCAGTGGCGCTGCTCTCCACTTGGGTGCTGCCTCTGTGACAGATTGCTGCAAAACCAACACTGAAGGCACATTATTTTTGCCACCCTCCCCCCTTTTTAAAAGCAAAAATCCCTTTCAGATTTCTTTCTGTTCATGAAATAGGTACTAATGTAGGTCTTCTGTGAAATCAAAGTGGTGTAATACAACTTTCAAAAAGTGGGGGTAATTATATTAAATTCAGTATCACATCCATGTCACCCAAGCTTCTGAGACGATGTATTATCCTGCTCAGGTTGACATAATAGAGTATCATGGACTGGGCAGCTTAAACAACAGATCTGTCCTCCCACTTCTGGAGGATGGAAGTCCAAGAGCAAGATGCCTGCAGGCTTGGTTTCTGGTGAGAACTGCTTCCTGGCTTCTGGACAGCCACCTTCTTGCTTTGTCCTCACATGGCTTTTCTTCTGTGTGAGTGAAGAGACAGAGTGAGAACTCTGATGTCTCTTCCTCCTTTTCTAAGGACACTAGTCTATCAGATTAGGGACCCACCCTCATGACCTCAGTTTATGTTAATGACCTCCTTAAAGGCCCTATCTCTAAACAGTCACATGGGTGGTTGGGGTTTCAACATATGAATTTTAGGGAGATAGTTCAGTCCAGATTGCTATGGTGACTGAGCCTCTTTTTTCATCACCTTCGCTCCTGATGTTCTCCACTCACAGTATCCTCATCCCTGGTCCTGCACAGACTTCCAACTCTGCAGCTCTTCATAGCCCCATGGTCCGATCTCATATTCTGTCTCCCTTTGATTTGCTCCTCAACCTGGTCTTCTCAGTCACTAATTGGGAGAAGTCCTTGGAAGGAATCCCAATCATGTAAAACCCCACAGAGGACACCAGCTCCCAGATCCTCTGATGTTTACCTTACAGTACTTACAACATTTCTTTCATGACACTCCATATGTGTTCCCAAGAAACTTCATGCTCTGTGAAATTATTCACGAAAAATAACAGAATTTATGAGAATAATCAGCCTAGAGAAAGACCACTCAAAAATCTGTGGAACTGGAAACACTAATAAAAACAATAACTATCCTAATTAAAAAAACAAAAACAAAACATAAAAACTGTACAGCTAAATTTTTCTGCATTCCACAGATTTTGGTAAGTTGTGTTTTCATTTAGTTTAAAATATTTTAAAAATATTTGAATCTTGAATTATAGTCAATCTTTGTATCCTTAAACATGGGGCTTAAGAATCCTCCTTAGGGATGCAGGTCTTCGCAATTCACTTGCTTCGAACAGAGAACACAATGATCAAAATTAAATGTCTGATCCAAGATGTAGCTTTTTTCACTCATGCATTGTTTCAATTTAGGAGGAAATGTCTTCCTAATTCCTCATCTGCACACATGTCCTCCCCTGTTGGGTCAACACTGTGGAAAGCTTGCAGTTCTGGGAACCATTAAATTAGCCACCGCATGCACTAAATCCCCTTCATAGATTTTCGATTTTGACTTCAGAACCCTGTAATTATGAGATAAGTTGCCCTTGGTTACTTTGAAATATCCACATACTGAAAAAATTGTGTCCTGGCCAACACAACTTTTACACTTTATTGACATCATTCCCCTATTTACAAGTGGCCTGTCAGATAATTCCTGCCAAAGAAATACTCATTGTAGCTAAACAGAGTGTCATAAACCTCCAAGCCCTGCTCTCTCCAGATTCGATTTGCCACCTTCTCTTGAGTCTCAGTCACCAGAGCATGCAGGAGCAAAAATAAATTAACCTTTCTATTCCTGATAGGCAATTAAGAAATGCATCAATTCCCTGACAGAGGATCTGGGACAAGAAATTTTAAGGCAAAAGTCAGGAGATGGTGCAGTGCCTAAGATCCTAGGAGGGATTCATGAGCTACTTTATGCATTTATTCATGTATTCAATGAACACGTTTTGAGCATAAACAATTTATTAGATGGTAGGCAAAAGGAAGAGATTCACAGTATGTCCTCAGTGTTATCACTCATATTATCTCCCTCAATTTCCACAGCAGTCCTGCAAGGCAGGTTTTCTCCCTCATTCTATTTTGCAGATGAGGAGGCTGAAACTCCCCCAGAAATGAGAACACAAATGTGATGCACTCAGAGTGGAGAACTCATTTCTGCTATTACTCAAAATCATTGCAACAAAACTCTTCAGTTTAGGGCATCGTTTCAGGCTATCTCTTGCCCTTCTTCTTGCTTTAGCTGATATCCCCTTCTCTCTGACCTAAGTCCTTCGAATTTTGATTAGCTTTTCTAATCTTCCCAAATTTTGATTGGGCTTTCCCCTAACATGCTGCTTCAGTGATGATCCTATCAGTTTGAAATAATGGGTCCAATATGAAAATGACATCCCATCCAACCCCTGGCCATCCTTGGGGGTCAGGAAAATAGCACCTGAACTAGACTTAGTGGCTTGAGCTCCTGGTTTTCTAGAAGGTGATATTGGGCATAGACATAGTCATAGAGTAGGAAATCTACAAGTGTTAGTTCTCTTTCTTACTTGCTCAAAACTATGCAGCCATATGGCAAAACAACATTTGGAAACTGCTCTGTGTGAATCTAGATTGTATGCTTATTTAGCAACACCATGATTCTGTTCTCGTATGGCAAGGAATAAAAAGATATGCAAGACATAGCTCCCATCCTTAAAGCATCACCACTGATTGGTGGGGGAGGAGGGAAGAGAGCCATGTCTATGCCCAAATTTAATGCATAATATAATGCGACATACACTGCAGGCTCCAAGCACAGGTTCTATGAGTGACTGGAGTCAGAAGAGCCAGGTGTCACTGTCAGTTGAGTGGATCAGAAAAAGCTTCATGGAGGGACTTAGAGATATGACCTGAGCCCCAGAAAAATCATAGTATGGGTTACAAGTGGGAAATGGGATAGTTTTGTCATTCTTTTTTTTTTTAATTTTTTTTTTAAGATTTTATTTATTTACAAGAGAGAGAATGAGAGAAAGAGAGCATGAGAGGGAGGAGGGTCAGAGGGAGAAGCAGACTCCCCGCCGAGCAGGGAGCCTGATGTGGGACTCAATCCCGGGACTCCAAGATCATGACCTGAGCCGAAGGCAGTCGCTTAACCAACTGAGCCACCCAGGTGCCCCATAGTTTTGTCATTCTTTTATCTTCTTCTCACCTCCACACACAACTGTACAACATTTTTAAGTCCTCTTGTCTATACCTCTAGTTTGTCCTGCATGAGACGGAATCTTACAAACTTTACCTGGCTATATAGTCTCTAGCAACCATTTTATTTCCAAATAATATGGAAACAGTCATTCTCTCTGGACCATAGAGTGGAATTATAACCAAGTACAACTTGCTATTCTTGGCTTTCCCTCTCCTGAATACATCATATATGACCCTGCTCATAAAGCTTTCACTACACCACTCATCCATAGCCTTGAATCGCTGCAAAAATGTTGCTCTCAGAGTCAGTCCAGTGGTCTTGGAATCAATGTTACCACAACCAAATCTCTGTGGGAGCTTCTGACATCCTTTTGGGTTGTATAAGTCATGAATCATCTTTGAAACTTCTAGGATCTGCTTTCTTCTCCTCCAAGGATCCTTGCAGACTTTCCTTTCCATTTGCCAAAGCCTCTGATAACTTCAGAAATTTAGCAATGCACCCATTCATTCCAAGGAGAAGTTTTCTTGTCTATTTCCCTCTGAAAGTGTGCTTTTCTTCCTTCTCCTTCTCGTGGCTTATATTTCTGCAAATCCAGGACATGCCTACACATTGGCATGATGTGAAGCCATGGAGTTCCTCAGGTAAGCTATGACACATTTTCAGTCTTCTGTTTCCTCTGTAAAGTTGTAGGGTTGGACTAAGGAGGCGAATAGCACAGTGGTTAAGCCCAAAGTGGAGTCATGGCATGACTGAGTTTTCCAACCTTTTTAAATGTCCTTTTTCTGACCCCTAAAATGGCAAAAATAACCATTGAGTGAGATAAATAAGAAACTGCATGTAAAATGCTTAGTGCACTACCTTGCTTATTGATCATCCTCCAAAAGAGTTAATTACTCTTATTTTGACTCATGGATTCATCAAGCATTTATTAAGGACTCCCCCCTCACTTTATGCCAGACACTAAATATAAAGTGGTGACTTTCACAGTCCCTGCGTGCTGGGTAATTATAGTTCCTTTAGTTAGTTAATGACATGGATGAGCCACTTTAGTTAGTTAATGACGTGGATGAGCCAAAACCTTCCTACCTCCTCACATCTCACTCCCATCTCTCCTTCTGGTCCCTTTGCTGCTGTTCATCTGGGGCAGAGGTAGGAGGCAAGGGGAAGGGGAAACCATTGATACATTTAGTAGGAACTTTTTATTGGTCAGGCTGCACTGAAAATCTTTTTCAGAAGAATAGATACAGCATGATGTGACTCAGGGTGGGAAAGCCCACTCAGTGTCAGCCCATGAGCCTCCTCAGAGTGAACAGTGTGTCTACGTTAAACATATCTTGTGGTACCACCACATTGCTCAACTACCTAAACTGTGACATGCTAAGTGACAGTAGTGTTCTAGTTCCCTGAGAAGAGGAAGATAAGAGGGCATATTTTTGCACTGCTGCAGAACTTCAATCTTGATTCAGCAGGAGACCTGTAGATATAAGAATAAGAGTACTACTACTACCAATACAATAACAATGAAGCAGCCTTACATTCGTGTAACATAACTGATGCTACCAACAACCCCATGTGATGCACAGATCGTGCTTTATCTACATTTTGTAGGTGAAAAGATTGTCCTGAAAAGCTAAAAGTATTTTCCAGGGACACACTTTTGGAATGTAATGGAGTGACAGCCTCTCCCACTAGATTGTGCCACCATGGGCGTCAGTGGCTGTGATCTTTCAGAGTAATGCTTTGAAGAGATTAGTGTTCAAATCCAGAGTTCAGCATATCCTGGTTGAATGTTTCCAATCCTGGCTTTGCACTTACTTGTTGGGTGACTTTGGAGAAATCACATAATCAAGTTCCTTATCCACTGAATGGGAATTAAAATGATTTCTTATCAGCACTCGTGTGAGGATAAAATGGGGCCATATGTATAAAGGGCTTAGCCCAGGGTGTGTATAAGGGCCCATTAAATATTTATCATAAGTAGTTTCTTTCCCCTCCCTCCCTCCTTTTATTCCTCCCTGTCCTCCTCCCCCTTCTTCTCTTCCTTCTCATCTTCTCATTACTGTTATTATATTACTGCAATGCTACTATGTAGCAGTGTAGTGAAATATGGACAGGGTTTGCAATTCTGGTTCCAGCTTTACCACTTCTTAGCCTTCTTGATTTGGCCGAACTAGGAGTCAGAGGATATATATATATTTTTTTTTCTGGGCTGTTTATAATCACTATACCATCTAGGAAGTGGCAGGGGTGCTCTACTAGACGGAGACAAATAGCCCATTTTCTCATTCATTAATTATTTTTGAATGCAACCAGCCTACTTCTAATTCATATATCTCTAAATCTGTATTAGATGAACAGGACTCCCATTTAGTCATGATTAACATGAAGGGCTTGCTGTGTGGTTGGTTGATTTAGTGGGGATTCTGGCCTATAAGTCACATCCTCCTCCTATTCAAACAAGCAATATCAGTCATTTATTTATCCAGACCACTGTTTCATTATCAGTGTTACAGGCCAAAGTGAACAGACTCTCCAACATCAAATGGTCTCATGGACTCAAATGGTATTGCTTCCTTGTAGACATGTGGCAGTAATTCTCCTGGATCATGGAATTGGACCATAGAATTGGATCATGGGGTAACTATGGTGCCCAGGAAATGTCTGTGATGCCTGAGGTGTTTTCCAAAGCAACCCATTATCATCTTCTGCCAGCTGCTATATCATAGTGGAAAGGGTGAGAGCTTGGGACATGGTTGGATCAGTATTAGAGTCTTAGAAGTACGATGGATAAAGAGTTACAGCTTCTCCCTAAGTTTTGGTTTCTTCATCTTTAAAATGGGGTTGGCAATACCTGCATTGTTAGTTGTGAGAATTAGCAATGCTTTATACAGAGGATCTGACATGGTATTTGTCACATAGCACATGCTCAATAAATCATAGCTGCTGTAATTATGGTTAGCTAATTAGCTTGTGTTCCACAATGGTACAATGGTGGCCCTTTTCTTCCAACTAGATGCATATGGTTCCAGCACAAAAATGTGAAGTGTGGGCTCGTACCCTCTGCTGGCTTCTGGGGCTCAGCATCGCCTTCACTTCTCAGATCCTTGATGTTGGCTCTCTGCCATCCTCTGCCCTGTGAAGACTACTTGGCTGGGGAAAGTATCAGCTGGTCTACAGAGATTCCCACCCAAGCCAGGGCAGACTGATGTTGTCTTAGCTTCCATGCCTCTCATTGCCCACTTAGCCATCTTGCAGTGTAGGGAGGGACAAGTTCCCACCCTCTGTTATGTTCATAGTAAGTATACTACCTAAGTATTACTGCATTTAGTGGCATATACTGTGTATTAGTCAGGGTTCTCCAGAGAAAGAGAACCAACATACATATACATATATTTGTAAGGCAAGCCAGACTTGGAGTCCAAGTCCAAAGGGGTGAGAACCAGGGAAGCCAAGGGTACAAATCCCTGTCTGAGGGTAGAAGATGAGAGGAGATGTTCCAGCTCAAACAGGGGGCAGAAAAAAGGGTGGTGCAAATTAACTATCACACCTGGTTGTGTAACTACTTGTAAACACCACTAGAATAGCTGAGTCAATCCATATTCATGTGCTACCTGTTTCACTAGTCCCTGTATCACACCTCCTCTTTGCTCTTTGACAATCCACAAGCCCTATTGTTCATGAAGTATGTACAATTAAAATCCCAATTATGGGAAAGATATCTGGGGAGGTTAGGAAACTTGCCTAAAATCATCCACCTAATATGAAGTAAAAATATGGTTTAACCTCCTGCCAAACTCAAAGAAATGGCTATACTAACTCAAGGTAAAGAGTTTAATAGGGTGTTTCACACAGTAAGCTTCTGATGAATGAATACTGTCTCATAGAAGGCTAGTTCTATCTGAAAACCCCATGAGGAAAAGTGTCTTATCTTTTTCTGCTTTTTGCCCTCATCATTGTTTCACACACGTCACCAGTCAACTGCAAATACCTGCCCAGTTGATTTGATTTTGGTGCTCCCAATTCTGAAATAGCCACAAGTCCATATTGAGTGCTGTCTTTGTGCATTAAGCTGTCAGTTCTGGAGTGGAGAACAACTGTGATATGCTTTCAATATGTTAATGAATAAGCAACAAGAGAAAACTGCTCAGGTTTGCTAGATCTAACCCCCATCGAGGTCTACGGAATTCAGAGTTTAAGAGTGGTAAATGAGAAAATAAGATCACATAAAGAAAACAAAACAAAACAAGAATTACTGGTTGAATATTTCTGGAGCCTGAAGTTCAGCAGACTTTACCAATGGTAATGTAAGTCTTGTTCCCAAAGATTGAATAAATATGTTAGTACATTGTATTTTGCGTCAGTTTGCTGAGCTTGCACACAGGGTCATAAATGAAAATAAGATCAAAAGTGACAATGAGGCAACCTAAGTAAAGTTCAGTGGGTATGTTTGCCCTGTCAGCAAGTCTTCTTTTGTAGGAGACATTGAGTCTTTCCTTAGCTCTAAAGACTGTGAGTTTTATTCTTGGTCTTTGCTATATATGTCAAATAAGATTAACATGAGAAAGGGAACCAGCTTAGAAAGAGAGAGGGTCAACGTGGAAGATATTAGGTTAGTTGGACCCTACATCTTCCATGAATTTTTTATATTGCCTGGTCCCAGTTTGGAAAGAGAAAAATCTGAAAAAAAAAATATATATATATAAATATAATCAGTTACACAATCAGGTGTGAATATATACATATATATTTTTTTAAATCAGGTAATCTTGTAACTTAAACCTCAACAAAGCAACTATTTCTGCTATTTCTGGGTGTTTTCAAACGGCACTTCTCTTTTGTGCTGGAAAGAAACCTCTGTGTAGAATGATCAAATGAAGCAAATATGTACTCAGATTTAGAAGAGAGTAATCAGAACCATCTTTAGTGTAACACTGAGTCATCACCATTGGGGGAACAGCAAAAGGAGCATGAGCTTTGGAATCATTCTAGAAGTCTGATTTAATTCTAGCCCTGCCCCTAACTCACTGTGTGACCTTGAGAATCTTATGTAACTTATCAGCCTTAGTTTCTGTAGCTGCCTTGCTGCTGTTGGAAGAATTAGCTTGGATATTGCCCACACTGTAGGTGCTCAATAAATGGTACTAGTCATTAGGACTAATTTTGCTATGACTACTTTGCTCAGCAGGCACTCATGTCTACAAAGAGTGATGCTGTCTTCTCTGCTGAATGCTGGGGATAACTAATAGAACAGAGCAAGCCCCAGACCCATAGGAGTATATACATTAAGTATCATCATCTTCTTGGTACACAGATGTCTGCCAGATCTTCTCTCTCCACATCACACACTTCTTTGGAAGTAGTCCATACCAATAAACTAACAGATCCTAGGGTCCTCCAAGTTTTCCTGTCCCCCATGCCTTTCATCATGCCCAGAAAACCTTTCCTTCCTCAATTTCTTGAACAATTCTTCTTTTTATTTCAAGACCCTTCTTAAGTATCATCTGTTCCTAAAAATGTCTGACATTTCTGGACTGAATTGGGAGCTCCTCAACACATTTCTCTTCTGCCCTCCCTTAACTGCAGGACATACCTCTACAGTATCTACATCGACTGCTCTCATATTTACTGATCACTTATCTATAGCAAGAACAAATTGTGAGCTCTCTAGGGTGGAAGCATATCTTTCTATTTTGGTATTGGCACCCAATATTGGAACCAATACCTATAGGAACAAAATAAATGTTGAATGACCTAGCTGAATAAACACATCTTCTTGAAATAACTCTTATTAATATCCTCATCTACTAATGCAACCTCTAAGGATAGATACATAGAATTAAAAATTGTACAGCTCTCTAAAAATTTCATGACTGGGTCTATCTATCTACAATGATTTTGCTCACCTCTTCATGGTATAAACAAAGTGAATTAGTTTCTCTTTAAAATTAAAAAAATCAATGCATTGAATTTGCTGTGAGACATAACTTTCTATTGCCTAAAAGAAAAAGTGTCCAACCATACATATTAATTTATTCAATTATTCATTCACTCAGTTCACAGATTTATTAATTAGTATTTTACCTGGAACTGGGCTAGGTGATGGAGAATAGTGGTTTGCAAGAGAGAGAGAGAAACACAATCTTTTCCCTCCTTCATTCCATAAACTCAGAGAAACAGATATGAAGCCATAATTACCAAATAGAGCTATTGTATAAAAATCAAATTAAGATAAATGCTTTGAGGTGTGCCTGGGTGGCTCAGATGGTTAAGCATCTGCATTCGGCAAAGATCTTGATCTCCAGGTCCTGAGATCGAGCCCCACGTCAGGCTCCCTGCTCAGTGGGGAGTCTGCTTCTCCCTCTGCCTCTGCCTCTCCCCCTGCTTGTGTGCTCTCTCTCCCCCCTTCAAATGAATAAATAAAATCTTTTTTAAAAAAAGATAAATGCTTTGAATGAAAATGGGAGAGTCTGAAATGATGCCCTACCCTGCTTGAAGAGGATTCTGAGACTTCCCTGCAGTAGTAACATTTCAGAGGTGCATTGGATATTGAGAGAGATCCTGGCAGGTGAATGGGGGAGGGGTGGCATGAATGGTGGGGGCTGGTTATTGCTTTACAGCAGGAAGCAGCCTTATAGAGATCAAGGTGGTTTTCCAATACTACCTCTACTTACTGAAATTCAAATCCAAAGGAAACAAAACCAGTTCATTTCTTTTAGAATGGCTTCCTGATTTCCATTAGTTCCCCTGCCTGCTTTTCATTAGAAGAACTACCTATATTCCATCAGATATAATCAGATTTATTTGAAGCCCTGGGCACTTATAGAAAATCTGCATTTAGTATAGTCTGATCAAATGTAGAAAGCGCCTTAACATGCTAAACAGGACAAGAGGAATTCCTATAATATAACCAAGAAATCTGCTGTGCTGACTTCTGTTCGGTTAATCTATGAAACCAGTCGCATGTGTATGTTGGCTGTATTCAGAGAAAGCAGTAACCAGGATGCTGGCTGTACATTGAGAGAGGATGTTGCTAAAAAAGCCAAGAAATGGAAAGAGCATTAGATTTCAAGTTATATCCAGATTCTAGCCTCTGTTTCAACAGTGGTCAGGAAGCAACCTCTCTTCCCTGATCCTCCATGTAACAAAGATGGAGTTCCTTCTTATTCTAAATATATATGAGTTAGCCCTCAACTCTGGCAGGAAATGGGCTGAGTCTCTACAGTGAGAGCTGGATTCAATCATCTTAGGGGCTTGCAGCCTCTGGAAAAATACAGGAGATTCCATTTCCTCAGGGTTGAATTGACACTCATGGTAGGTTGTTCAGTACTGCTCTTTCTAATGGAGAACTCATCCCATTCCAGGTACTTGGCCAGAAATCTTACTTTAAAGAGGTGAACTGCTATGACATTGCTAGGATGTTATTGTTTAAACAATTCAAGGGGACTTCACTGTGGCTAATTAATAGAACACTTAAAAGTGTATAAACAGTATACAATAAATCATGATTCTCTCTTCCTTAATTGTGGATATTTGTTTTCCTTAATTGAATGTTAACTTTACGTTGGTTCTATGATCACAACAATACTCTGTTGGTGCATGTGGACCTTGGATCCTCTAAGATCCTCAGTTGGAAGATCTCATTGCAGGACTTGACTGGTGGCCCCACTCCAGCCTTCCTTGTTATATTTGGCCCATTTTTTGGAGGGTATTGAAGTCTTAGCGTTTCTGATTTTTTCATCCAATATCTAATGACCTCTTCTAGCATTCTGCCATATACACATTAAGCATGTCCAATTTTGTTTGTGGTTCCAAGCCACCAATTAATATCCTTAACCTATGGCATGCATGTGAATTAACCTCTGATGTGCAGCCCCTCAGGGCTATAAATTGATGGAAGTTAGCCAGGACCAGTTTCCAATGGCTGTTGCCCAAAAAACCCAGTCTTATAATTCTACTGTATTGATTCCCTCTAGTTCTTCCCAGTTCTTCCCTGTCTCTGGAATTCACCAGCATCGTGTTCATCCATTAATACAGAATTGAATTGAGTTGGTTTTTGACCAGGGTGGCCTGACTTCCAGTAAGTGCACAATAACTAAGAAAAATGGGTAACTCCATTTGATCATCAAAACATTTTGGGGTCTGGAGAAGATCTCTTTTAGGGTTTGTGAACAAAAGGATGATTGCAGGGAAAATTCTGCAGTAGAAAGACTGCTGGTTTTCAATCAACTCTGCCAGCTCCTCTGTGTGCCCATTAGCATGTTACTCCTGCTGACCAAGCCTCAGTTTCTTTGGTCAAAAGAAATTAATAATATTGATGCCAAGCATTGATCAAGGATTTGGGTAAATGTTTTTCTTTTCAACAGCTTCTCCTGTTTTCTATTCTCTTTTATCATCTCTTTTCCATTATTCCTTTTTGTCTTCTTGGGCTTCTCTTTTTATGCTTTGTCTTGTTCTTTTGTTTTTATGGTATTTTTATTCTCTCTCTTCATTATTTTTACTAAGAAGAGTCTCTTGCATCCTTTTCATGGTCATGGGGTGTTGTCTGTTCTAGTCCAGCAACTTTTCTCCTTTTTTGCTTGTTAAATACACTGTATACAGTTTAGGGGGTCAACCTACTCCATAGTATCATGGAGAGACTTTCAATTAAATTACGCTAACTATGGGGAGCCTGGGTGGCTCTGTCGTTAAGCGTCTGCCTTCGGCTCAGGTCATGATCCCAGGGTCCTGGGATCGAGTCCCACATCGGGCTCCCTGCTCAGCGGGAAGCCTGCTTCTCCCTCTCCCACTCCCCCGCTTGTGCTCCTGCTCTTGCTATCTCTCTCTCTGTCAAATAAATAAATAAATAAATAAATAAATAAATAAATAAATAAATAAATTACGCTGACTTCTTCCAGAAAAATGGTGTGTCAGGGGCCCAGCCTAGGTCAGTTAAATGCTTTCTCCTCAAATGGAGTGGCACAAAGATGGAACTCCCTTTGTAGATTCATCCCATCCACGGCACTCTGAAGATCCTTCTAACTAGGTCCCTAGATTTATCCTGGTACTTTTCCCTTTCGATTCTGCAACTTTTCTTTCTTTCAGAAAGTTACCCCATCTTTCTACCAAAGCTCCCTTTCAACTTAAGTTAGCCAGAGGACTTTTATGCAGCTCACTTCTGAAAACCCCTAAATGATTAACCCCTCTCTTATTTTCCCCCAGAAGCTTCTCCCTTACCGCAGCTGCAGCTGCTCAACCCAAGTGTATAATAGAAAATACACATACAGAGGCATGTTTTACAGAATAAAAGTGGATTTCAAATGGTATTTGAAAACTCTCAGGTACTATGAGATCCAACCCAGCATTACCCTGGAGCCTCTCCTCCTGTGCCTCGAGAGTGGGCTCTAGTGCTAGAGAAATGGAAAAAACATATTTAGGCATCATCCAAGGACCTAGGGGGCAAATCTGGCCAGTGTTAAGTGTTCTTCTCAGAGGTTAGGCACCAAGAGACAGGGTGTGGAAGTCTCCCGCTTCATGGGATATGGAAGTCCCTTACTTGTCTTTCTTATTATCCGGATTCATTCTTTCACAGAGGCAGATTGGATCACATTTAGGGTCCCTTGAGCTGCCTTCTCCCAGAGGTGTTACTTACCAGCTCCACCTTCTGCTGAAGATCCTTTCTGTGGACCCTCTTCTACTTTCTAAGCATGTGCATGAGTGTGCACATGTGCACACACGCACACAAACTCTCTCGTACCCCTAACATTAATTTTTCTTTTAACCCAAGAAAAATTCCCAGGATTCTGGGATCATGAAAGTCCTTGGTAAAATTTGAACCCATGCAGATCTAGCTTGTGACACCCACATCTCCGTTTGGGGATGGATAATCATGGACTCTACCGAACTTTTGCTTCTCTATGCAAGCATGGTTTTCTCAGTATAAGGCAGCATAGATTTTAGTTACTTTTATTTTTAATTTCACTGAGCTATATAATGCACCTATATACCTGTAATGGTCTGTAAAGAATAGTCTAAGTGGATTATAAACCTAAAGTACAGATTGGTTTGGGAAACTTATCTTCTACAAACTCAAGAGCTCTTTTCATCTCTACTGTTTCCTTTCCCCCTGTATAGGAAGAATAACATTTTCTAGTGCAAAAGAATGAAACAGTAACTTTTTGTTGGTGACAAGCATGTAAGGAACTTGTGCTAGCTTATTGCACATAAGCAATAATGGGATTGTTCTATAGGTTTATTGCCTGAAATGGTCTAGGAAAATTGAAAGATAAATATATCGTGGTGATGGCATTACCATCACATCAGGATCTTATTTATCTGAGTAGACTGTTAATAGCTTCATGCTTAGGACTCAAGTTCAAAAGAATTTGCTTAGAAAAGACCCAGAGCTTTAAATAGTCCCTCTGAAATGTGGGCTGCTGAAGCAGATTGCAACAGTCATTTGTCTGCTTATTAGCTTAGAGCATTTGTTGCACTGTAATTGCAGGGAGAAAAAGCTTGCAATCCACGTGGCTCATTCCACCATTCACTGGCGGTTATATTTCTCTCCAGGGAACAAATCACTGTTTATTTTTTTTTTCTTTCCCCTCTCCTGGAGAAGCTTACAGTGAGATGGGCTATAACCCCTAATAGATACAATACATCTTCTCTGAAGAACTTACAAAAGAAATCAATGGTTTGTTTTATACCCATTGTCTCCCCAAATTTCCTCATACATTTGCCTTGCCTAGCTTGGGTAACTTAAGAACAACCACACTTCATAATAAAATGTTGACTCATAAACACGGACTTGAGCTAGAAACTTTGGTGGGGGTTCATTTATTTATAGCATTAATTGTGATCCTAGCTCAAAGTAGGCTGGAAGAAGATCCAAAAAAGGAAAGAAAAAGAAACAATAAAATTGATAAAGCACACACCCACACACAATGTTGCTCTGTAAAAGGTACACCAGAATTACTGAATCTGATCCCAAGAAGTAGAGTGTAGACAAATGAGATTTAGACTCGGTAATAATGAAGAACTTTTTATAACAGTGCAAACTACCCAGTGATGGAAAGGGATGGAATGCTTTACCATATTCCAAGTAAGTTCTTTCTTAAAAGAAAAAGATGGCATAGGACAAATATTCTTGAACTTGAAGATAGAGGAATGGATGTAAATATGGATCAGCATTTAGCAGCTGGGGAGACCTGAACAAATCACTTACTCTTTAAGCCTGTTTTCTGTTCCACAAAATGAAGATAATACCTAACAGCAGGATTTTGAAGATTTAGTGAATGTGCATCTGCAAAGTGACCAATATAATGCCTCAAACACATTTGGTATTCAGTCGATGTTGGTTTTATTTCTTTCAGCATGATCGAATGTTTAGGTACTGCTCAGATTGTGGCCAGTTGATGCTTAGCATCCATCCCCACCATCTCCTAGTGTATTACCTGTACTGCTGAACACAAACGGCTACAGACTACCTTTTTCCAGAGGCTCTTGGGGCTCAGGACCAGATTGCAAGTTAAGTCCCACATATTCAATGCACTCATGCAAGTTTGGGAAGGCAAAACCATAGCAGAGGCTATCTTCCTCTGGAAAGTTTCTCTCTGGCAAGCAAAGGTGTGGAGGAATCGGTGTCCATTTTCCAAGTTTATGGTTGTGAGAAGCAGTGGTGGCAGTGGCAGTGGGAAGGACTCTAAGCTCCAAGGTCCATAGCAGTTGGCTTTCTGGTCACCAAATGCTCAGAACGTGGCAGTTTGTTCTTGAACTCAGTTATAGTCGGCTCCTATCTCCTCACCTTCTCCAGTGTAGGAGAATACCATAGCAGGTTACTGCTTTACCATTCAGCTTGCTTCTCAGATTTTTTCAGAAAGTTTAGAAGCACCTATTTCTATTTTAAATCTTCACCTTTTAAAAACACCTATGTTGGTCTCTGCTTGCTGCCCCAGACTGTGATAAAGGTATACACAAGATGCCCTAAGAGTACACAATTCCGAGAACAATAACATCATCCACAATTAAAAAATAAGGAGAATTTAAGAATAGGGCATAGCCTCGTAAAGATCTGCAAATTTCTTTCTTTCTTTTTTTTTTATTATCTATGTTAGTCACCATACAGTACATCATTAGTTTTTGATGTAATGTTCCATGATTCACTGTGTATAACACCCAGTGCTCCATGCAATACCTGCTCTCTTTAATACCCATCACCGGGCTAACCCATCCCCCAGCTCCCTCCCCTCTAAAACCCTCAGTTTGTTTCCCATAATCCATGGTGTCTCATGGATTGTCTCCCCTTCTGATTACCCCCATTTCAGTTTTCCCTTTCCTCCTCTATCCTCCATACTATTCCTTATGTTCAAGTGAAACCATATGATAATTGACTTTCTCTGCTTAATTTATATCATTTAGCATAATCTCCTCCAGTCCATGTTGATGCAAAAGTTGGGTATTCATCCTTTTCATGGCTGAGTAATATTCCATTATATATATGGACCACATCTTCTTTATCCATTCATCTACTGAAGGGCATCTCGGTTCTTTCCACAGTTTGGCTATTGTGGACATTGTTTCTATGAACATTGGGGTGAATGTTCCCCTTCTTTTCACTACATCTGTATCTTTGGGGTAAATACCCAGTAGTGCAATTGCTGGGTCATATTTTTATACTTTTTGAGGAAACTCCATACTGTTTTCCAAAGTGGCTGTACCAACTTGCATTTCCACCAACAGTGTAAGAGGGTTCCCCTTTCTCCGCAACCTCTCCAACATTTGTAGTGTCTTGCCTTGTCATTTTTTGCCATTCTAACTGGTGTAAGGTGGTATCTCAATGTGGTTTTGATTTGAATTTCCCTGATGGCTAATGATGATGAACATTTTTTCATGTGTCTGTTAGCCATTTGTATGTCTTCTTTTGAAAAGTGTCTGTTCATGTCTTCTGCCCATTTTTTGACTTGATTATTTGTTTTTTGGGTGTTGAGTTTGAGAAGTTCTTTAGAGATCTTGGATATCAGCCCTTTATCTGTAGTGTCATTGCAGTAAATAAGATATGCAAATTTCATATATTAGTATGAAGAAAATATTTTGAACAAACTACAAATTTGCTATTATTTTGCTTTATAGAAAAGCTTAGTCTCACCAAAGTAAACTTACAAAGCATGTTACAAAGTGGTTAGTTATTTTATGAAAATATTTTCTTTAAAAAATTATTCTTATGATAAAGCAGATTTGAGGAATTATCAAAGGAAATAGAGAAGTTTATCTTGGAGCAGAGAATTAAGGAAAGCCATAATGGTGTTCATTATATAAAACACGGAGAAAATAAGTTGAGTAACTTTTCAATAGGGAACCACACTACTGGGTGGGGTTTACAAAGACACAGATTTGGCTCAACGTGAAAGAAAACTTGCTGATGTCCTACAATGAAAGGGCTGTTTTTGAAGGGGCTAAACATATTATTTAAATAAGGAACAAAGAGCTGTTTTTCCAAGGATAAATTGCAAAGCATTCTTAAGTAAGAAGCTGAATTAGGAAAACTTGTGGTTTTTCCAATTTTAATATCCTATGATCATTTATATTGTGACCTTACATTTTTACATTTAAAACTAATGGGTGAAAACAATGGAAGCTCAGCTTTTCAGAAAACAATTTCTTACACTGAAGCTTAGAAGATCTCATATAGTACCATTAGCACACATTGTTTTTTGGTAATCCACCTTCAAGTGTATGCTTAGATATGTAGATAGATACACACACAATGAACACAAATGATATACACCAGCTTCTTAGTCATTTATCCAACCAGTAATCTACCCGTTTATTCTTCTTTTCATTATTTTAGATCTGTGCAGTCTGGAAGACCTAACAATATACATACACACTTATATTTGTTCATTACCTCCTGAAATAAAGGAACAGAGCAAATTGGCCAACTGAGTCAGAGCAGTAAAGTTTTCCACCCAGTTGTTTGTTATAGGGCCTGTCAAAGGATGATTCTAAAATCAGATGCTTCTTCTGAACCCCACAGTTTTTTCTTAATCTTGTGACCCCAACCCCCACCTTGTTGCTTACACACTTCATTACTGTGTTAAAAACAAAGCAAGAAAATCACAATATATTTTGAACATAAGACGAAGGCATATGGCTTCTAACTTCTTAAAAAAATACCCTTTTCTTAGACAAAAAACTCTAGAATTAATACTATCTTAGGAGTCCATATTCATATCAAAAGGAAGTGTTCAAAAATATAATTTCAATTGGATAAATCTTAACTTTTTGACTTGCAAGTAGATCATTCAAGAAATAGTACTTTATCCAAATGTGCTATCTCTCTCCACTACAGGGAGTGCTAAGTACCAGTTCACTTTGCTGTGGCATAAATCATGTTTAGAACCTTCCTGGAGTTCTGGGAGGCTCTGGGAAACTCCAGATCATTTACTCCCTGTAATTACATTTCATCATATTTGCTTTTGGGTTTGTCTGTTAATAGAGTCTCTTGATCTGCTTAACTGCCTCCTCTGTAATTAAACAGTTGAGAAAAACATATGGATAATACTGTGCTAATGATACAGTTTTAAAATTTAGAATGATTTAAAAGGAAATTTTAATCCTCTACTAAGTTTGGCCTCAAACTGCTCTGGTCATAATGGTAATGTTTTAAAATTTATCATTCCCATGAAGATTTCGCATTTACAATGCTTACTTTGCAGCCAAGGAATCTTAATTAACATTTTTTAATAACTAGAAGATATGTCTAATTTTTAGTTTTTATTCCTAAGTCTTGCCCATAACTAAATAAGTTAACATTTCCAATGGGAGAGTGGAATGGTTACCTGTCTTCCCTAAAGTCATATACCACTTTGGTATTTAAAAATATCTTATGTTTTGGGCGCCTGGGTTGCTCAGTTGGTTAAGCGACTGCCTTCGGCTCAGGTCATGATCCTGGAGTCCCAGGATCGAGTCCCGCATCGGGCTCCCTGCTTGGCAGGGAGTCTGCTTCGCCCTCTGACCCTCCTCCCTCTCATGCTCTCTGTCTCTCATTCTCTCTCTCTCAAATAAATAAATAAAATCTTAAAAAAAAAAATATCTTATGCTTCAGGGCACCTGGGTGGCTTAGTCAGTTAAGCATCTGCCTTCGGCTCAGGTCATGATCCCAGGGTCCTGGGATCAAGCCCCACGTCGGGCTCCCTGCTCAGTGGAGAGCTTGCTTCTCCTTCTCCCTCTGCCTGCTGCTCTGCCTACTTGTGCTCTCTCTCTATCTCTCTGTCAAATAAATAAATAAAATCTTTAAAAAAAATCTTATGTTTCACATGCATAATATAGTTTGAAGATCTGCTTGGTCTATGAGAACTTGGCTGTATGAGTCAGTTTTGCTGCTTAACAACAATCCCCAAATCTCAGTGGCTTATAACAACAGGCCTTTTTTCCCCATCAGATTGCATGTCAGTTACTGTTTGAACTCTGTTTGCTAATGCTCCATGTGTCTCTCACTTTGAGGTCATGATTGAGGCAACAGCCCACATCTGCTACATGCCATGCTAGCAGCTGAAGGCATATGGTCAAACACAGCTACACAGTCATATTTAAAACTTGGATGTGGCATCCATTTGCATCCTAATGGCCAAAGGAAATCAAACCACCAAGCTAAGTATTAATGGAGTGGGAAGTGCCTTCCTGCCACAAGAGGAAGGAAGTGAATATTTGTAAATGTTAAAATAATCTATCACATAGGCCAAATGATAATTTTAGTTACCTGCATGTCAAAATGCCCCATACCTACTTACCTACCTTGAGATCTATGATCTGGCTCCACTGCTTATATCTGGTCCAAAATCTCCTTTCTGCCAGACACCTACCTTACCAGGTAGTGCAGATTTCTCCCATGAGGCAGCATAGAATGACGGAGAGAAGATGAGATTCCAAACTTTTGACCAGAGACACAGGTTAGAGCCCTAGCTCTGCAAGAATCCAGTTATTTGACTGTGTTTAAATCAATTCACTTTTTGGCCTTTTATTCCTAATGTATAAAATTGTTCTTAGAATGACAATGCCTGCCACAGAAGTTGTTGCATGGCTCCCTGAAGAGCAACATGGGAAAATAAGCACATGTGTTACATGTAATTACTCTCCCTCTCCATGTGTAGGTCCTGATAAGAGAGTCTTGATAAGAGGTAGGAATAAGGAAATAAGAGAGTCATGACTAGACCTTGGTGATGTGAATGGGGTAGGAAAGGGGATATGGGTGAGAGAGGACAATGCAGAACAGGAGAATAGAAGTTAGAAATACGTCAATGTGCTGATAATGAATCACATCCACTTCTCTGATTCTATACACAGTAAAAATGAAAAATAAGTGTCCTGCATTTCTATTATCAAAAGCTCTTAAGAGCTTCCTCAGCTTTCTCTTCCTCTTTTCCTGGGACATACAAATGACATGGAAGACAGGAGACAATTATGTGCATGATCTTGGGTCCATCATGTAATACCTGCAAGTTTCAGTCTTCTGATCTGCTAAATGGGGATATTCAACTCTACATGATGGAGTTTTCTGAGGTGTTTATGAAAGTGCTTTGGAAATCAGGAAGCATTGTATACGTAAAATTATTCAGTCATTTGTAAAATAAGACACCTGGGGGGTCAGTAAGAGGCTTTCTGTATCAGTTTTATGATTCTGGTATTATTATTTGCTTAGACTTGGAAAAGGTGCTAAGACCAAATAGTACATTCCCTTTACTTCACAGATGATTACTTTTTTCTTTTTTTAAATTGAGTTATAGCTGACATATAACATTATGTTTATTTCAGGTGGAAAACACGATGGTTCAATATTTGGGTATATTATGAAATGATTACCACAATAAGTGTAGTTAACACCTATCACCATACACAGTTACTTTTTTCTTTCTTTCTTTCTTTCTTTCTTTCTTTCTTTCTTTCTTTCTTT
>NW_023270415.1:70223171-70233238 GCF_011800145.1 Mirounga leonina | reverse complement strand
CTTTCTTTCTTTCTTTCTTTCTTTCTTTCTTTCTTTCTTTCTTTCTTACTTTCTTTCTTTCTTTCTTTTTGTGTTTGCCAGAGGTGGGAAATAGAAGATGGGTGAAGAGGGTCAAAAGGTATAAACATTCAGTTATAAAATAAATAAGTCATGGAGATATAATGTACAGCATGGTTACATAGTTAATAATACTGTATTGTATACTTGACAGTTGTTAAGACAGTAGGCGATCTCAGTTCTTAAAATGTAGAGCAGAATATTTATAATTCTTTTTGTTTTCATTTTTGTCTTAGTATATATAAGAAATCTTTTCCGTGTAATGTTGAGATTGCTTGATCTACTCTGAATCCCCACTACAACTTACTATGGTTCCCTTTAATTTTCAATTCAATTCAAATCTGTGAACATGCATGAACTCCTGCCCTGTGCTGTGCTATAGATTAATGCTTCTCAAGCCAAGTACATATTGGAATCACCAGATAACTTAAAAAGTACTGATTTCTTGGCCCTACTCCCAGAGATTCTGACTTAATACCCTGTTTCAGGTGGGTCTCAGGCAGAGTTTTGTTTATTTGTTGTGTTAAGGTCTTTAGGTGATTCTATCATGAAGCCAGTCTTGGGAACAACTTCCCTAGAGAAATCAAGGTGAATAATGCAAGGTTCCTATTGTCATGAAACTCAAAATTTTTTGGTCAGACAGATTGGAAAAGAATGACTTATGGACTCTCTAATAGAATTATGTTCAAGATGAGCCAGATCTGAGAGCTCAGAGAAGTCCCCGTAAGGGAAGTAAAGCTTGAACTTCATCTCAAACAAGAATAGTAATTTTCTAACTGCCCAACCAAAAGAAAGGTCCTTTGGGAAAAGGAAAAAATGGTCAAAGACACAATAGTTGAAGTCATCACATGTATTTGAAGAGTATGAGTAATAGGATATGTTCAAACATAGAGTCTAAGACAGGGAATGTGGTAGGAGATGAAGATAAAGAAGGAGGTAAAATCAGATCAGGAAAGGGCTTGCTCTGGGTTGGATTTTATCCTTTGGAAATATACCAAAAGGGTTTCTAAGCAACTGCATCACTTTTTAGAAGCCTCCCCCAATTAAAGCAGCCCAGGTCTCCTTAAGCTTTCATTCTACTTTCCCTTGATCTGTTTTGGATCCCATTTATCTGGTTTTATATATACCTGTTCATCACAAACAAATCCTGGAGGGACCCTGAAAGAACATCTCCTTTGAAAGATGTGCTATATCACAAATATTCTATTATGTTTATGCAAATGTATTGGTCTCAAATCTCCATTGACTTTACCCTTATTCCATGATTCTTAGATGCTATTGATAATAAGAAATCAGTTTGCTTTAATAAAAGCTATTTGTGGATAAAAATAAGGAAATGACTGATTCTCCTTAGTTGTTACATTAAACATATTCCTCATTTGTAGGAGACAGCTAAATTGTAAGAT
The DNA here is from genome assembly GCF_011800145.1 of Mirounga leonina. Classification (NCBI taxonomy): domain Eukaryota; kingdom Metazoa; phylum Chordata; class Mammalia; order Carnivora; family Phocidae; genus Mirounga; species Mirounga leonina. The sequence goes on along the minus strand of NW_023270415.1, from coordinate 70,231,775 downwards.
ACATAAAAAGTGGAAGAAATGTGCACATTGGAATCAGATAAAGAGGGCAGATGGTAAGTTCCTTGAAACCTCATCTTGTGTTTTAATAATAAGGACAAAGAAAACTCTAATCATTTTTACAATGCATGGGTTTTGCTTTCTTTTCTTTTCTTTTTTTCTGAGTTTATGTTTATGTTCCTTTCAAAAAAGACCTGGTAGTCACAGATGGTGACGAGAGGAATAAAAGTTCTGCTTTCTTTTGGATAAAATGCTCTTATATACACCTGTGATCAGTAGACCAACTGAAAACCTAATGTTTATTGACTGCCTCCTACATGTCAAGCAACATGCAAAATATTAAAAGATGAGGCAAAGTTATTCATTCATTGGCTCACTCATTCATACCACTTATTTTGAGCACCTACTATGCACCTGGCATATGCCAGAGTCAGAAATTACAAAGATAAACTAAGCATAAAAAAAAAAATCAACAGAACATACCCCTTACCTTTGAAGTGCTGATAGCATCAGTGTTAACTGAAATACAGTGCGAGTCATATATGTTATTCTAAATTTTCTAGTAGACACATTTAAAAAAGTCAAAGAAATAGGTGAAATAAGTTTTTATAATATATTATATTTAGCTTAGTATGCCCCAAAATATGATCATTTCCACATCATCAATACACTGAATTATTAATGAGAAAGCGTGCATTCCTTTTCTACTTAATAAGTTTGTGAAATCCATACATATTTTATATGTAGAGTACATCTCGATTCAGACGTTTAATTTTCAATTGTTACAGAGTGAAATGTTTTCATACCAATATAGTAAAGTCTTATTTAATGGAAAACAACTTTATGCTGCTTTAATTTTTAAGTTTATCAAGGACTTTTAATAAAATTAAGCTTCAGTACCTTAGCCATATTAACCATGTTGCCAGTGCTGGAGAACCACACATGGTGAGTGGCAACTGTTGGATAACACAGGTTAGAGACTAACTGGAAGAGGAAGAGAGATAAATAAATGATCATAGTAATGTGATCAGGTAGTCAGAAGACTTGTGGAGAGTACAGAGAAAGATGCACTAAATGTTTGTTGGTGAGCTTGAAGAATTTCAGAGTTCTAGGAAAACCAAGCATACACCAAGAAGTGATTCATGGAGAAAGCACAGATGTGAGAAAGAAAAATGGTAGATGGACAATCTCCACTCTCAAGATTTACCATCAAAACAAGAAGACTAGCAAAAAATAAGTTAACTGTTTAATAGCTATATAAAATTTAAGTATGAGCTTGAGAGAGCATCAAAGGAATTAAAAAACACATGCATTCATACTCCAGTTCTGCAACTTTATGTCTGTGTAACATTGAGAAAGCATCTGGGCATTTCCTTATCTGTAAAATAGGAATAATAATACTTACCTTAAAGGACTGTTGTGAGCAATTAATAACATGCATTAAGGTGCCCAAGACGTGTGTGTGATATCAGAACTCAAGTGGGAAGGGTCATGGATCGCTCATCCCTCAAGACCTCCCACCCTGACTGTAAGCTCCATGAAGGCAGGGATGTCATGGTCATGTCTCTGCTTTTCATCATATCCCTAGGACCTAGTAGGTGCTCAATGAATAATTGTTGAATGACTGAATAAATGAATAATACATTATTCATAACATTCAACATTTTACCAACGCTGACCCACTCATAACTCAAGCAGTTAGAGTCCGATAAAAAAAATATCAGAAACTCTATGTCTGTTATAGTAATTACTAGGACCCTCTACTTAGTCCTATTGCAATTCTCTCCCTCCCTTCATGATCAGCTTTTATTCCACTCCTTCTCTCTGGACCTTTGGGATTAATGCCTAGATTTATCTTTTGTTGTCATACCCTCTGGCTCCAAGCTATTTTGGATACAGTGCTTCAAATGTTCTAGTTCTGGAATCAGGAGAACCAACTTATGACTCAGTAAGAGAGAAAGGGGGGGTTGAGAATGGAAGAGGGAAAGAGCAATCCAGAATATGCAAGAAAAAGGAATGAATAACTGTAATATCTGCTAGGAAATAAAGCTTCATGAAAACATAGGTTCAGGTGTTTAATGGAATGAATCCTAAATAAAGCAAACAAAGCAGACGTTGCTTAAAAACCTTGGAAGATGGGCTATTTAGGTCAGGAAAACATCTTGCAAGAAATTCATAAACACCTCTTAAAAAGTGAACTAGATGTTTCAAAAAGTAACTTCTTTAGCTCTGCTCTTATTCTGACAAATTTTCTCTTTTTTTGATCAATCATGGTTTTTCCTAGGTTTTCATTTCAATTACACATAAACAGGCTGTGTATCTGGGTCAGCAAAATGGGTCACCATCCCCGTTGATTTCCTTAGTCCTCACACTTGGCAGAATCTCTGTAATGCTATCAACTCTCATTCAAACCAAAGCAGTCCTCAAATGGAGAAATCTAGCCATGATACTCATTGTTTTCTCTAGGAGACACATGCATTGAGCCATTACCTCAGGAAGAAACCTGGAAATTTAGGAACATGGAATCATAGAATTTGATACAAAGAGTCACAAAATCAAATGATCCTAGAATTACAGGGTCTTCTGATTAGAGGATACACTAATCTGGAATTTCCCACCCACTGCCTACATTTGCTCTACAATATTTGTACTAAATGGCTGTCTAACCTCATTCATTACCTCTTAGAGAAACCCAGTGATAAGGAACTCATTATTTCCTGAAGATACCCTTTTCATCTTTGTGGACTTTGACCAAATAGAGTAGGCTTTTATATAATGAACTAAAACTTGACTCTCTAAATCTTCTTCCATTAGTCCCAATTTTGCTTCTTTGGGACACAGAAACTAAGGCTAATGAATCTTATACTTGGTAATCCTTCATCTGAAAATAATGACCATGTTGTCCTAGCTCTTTTCCTGTTATCCAAGATCAACATTCTTTTTTTTTTTTTAAGATTTTATTTATTTATTTGAGAGAGAGAGAATGAGAGACAGAGAGCACGAGCGGGAAGAGGGTCAGAGGGAGAAGCAGACCCCCCGCTGAGCAGGGAGCCTGATGCGGGACTCGATCCCAGGACTCCAGGATCATGACCTGAGCTGAAGGCAGTCGCTCAACCAACTGAGCCACCCAGGCGCCCCAAGATCAACATTCTTATTTCCTCAGATATTTCTTTTATAAAACGAGTTTCCACCCAGTGCTAAGAGCTTTGGTAGGAGAAAGCATTCTGAGGAAAAAAAAAATATGTGTTGGAAGTCAAAAATATTCAAGACATAAGAATATGCTCTTTAAAATATGATTGTCCATCTTGACTCAAAGATAGAACTTATGATTATTTATATTTGCATTAGGGTAAAATTCTTTCTTGGTCACATAACAGTCTAAAGTGAATGTTCCTGGTTGGCATGTGCATTTCCTCTGTGTAGTGATTTGGGGACCTAGCCTCCTTTCATCTTGTGATCTACTATTCCACAGCACTGTTTTTGATTGGAATTCAGACTATGGAATGAGGAAGAATTCCTGGAGGAAGCATACCTCTTCTTTAAAGCCTTGATGCTAGGTACACATCATTTCTATTTACAGTCTACCAGCTAGAAGTCACCTATAGTTAGACCCCATTGCAAAAAAGGCTCAGGACGATGTAGAAATGGATGTTGGCAAATAGTTAGCCATCTTCCACAACCAGCATGTTCAATGTTAAGAAATCAAACCCAAGTTGGAGTCCTAGTCTCCCTTTTTTTTGAAGCAAATGCCCATGGGCAAACACTTGCTCATTCTAATCCCTGGTCTCCTTGGTTATTAGTAGTATGTATCTTACAGGATTATTGTAAGGATTAAATGAGATAGCACACTTAATGTTCTTAGCTTTGTCTAGCAAGAAGAAAGTGTTAAATACGTATTAATCATTGCTATCATCTGTTTTTATACTATTGCTGCCGGATCCTAGCTTGGATCCCAGATAACAGACCTCAATAAATGTCTGTTGAGCTAAACTGAACTGAACTTTGCAGTCATTCCCAAGGTCAGCTATACCCTTATAAGGAAGTACAAGGGGACTAAGCCTGATCCTTGTTCACTCTCATGCTAACATGCTTCCAGTCTGCTTTCTTTGTGTTCCCACGCCTCTGTGCTGCATTCATCTGTGAGGCTGATTTATACCTTCTCCAGGGACACACTTTCACTAATTGAGGACTGAAGACAAAAATCAAGAGCTGAATTGAAGAAGTTGCCCAGTCTAATAGGTACCACAGTCTCATTTCTCCAGCCCCTAGTGACTGGCAGTAGCTGCAACAGCTTCACAGGCATAGGGCTAGCTGATCACCCACTGAGCATGATGGCTCACAGGGAAACATAATGGGCTCTCCCGTGGCTCTTCTGTTTTATACACAGAAGCTCTATGCAGAATCCGCAAGTCATCTGACCCAGAGGCCGCCTAAGCTATCCTGCTTCAGAAAATAATGCTGAGGCCAATCAGCCCAACTCAAAATGCTAAGTACAAATGCTTTCTCAAACAAGACCACTAAATAAAAATCATTATTTCCAGGATGAGCAAGAGCCAACGTGCACAGTGCTCCCTAGGGTTGTGATGACAAAGGCTGGATTATTCATTATAATCTGTTCCTCTAACTAATATCTTCTCCATGGGTTCCATTGCAGTTGTTATTCTTGCTAACTGTTCCAACAGTGAATTGGTGGCCAAGTTGTCAGGTGAAATGAGGATGGGTTCAATAAAGTATATCTTTCTTCATATTCAGAATCTCGGGGGCACTTGAATACACTAGAGCTGGGTGGCAGAGTGGTCATACTAAAAGGCCAACCTATCTCCAAATGCTAGCATGGACAGTGAAGTTGCAACTTCTCCAGTGTCAGTTCTTTAAATAACCCTCTTTTCAACTTCTGCTCAGATTTTTCTCTGTGACCCAACTCCTTGTTTCCTTCACGGCTGGAAAAAAAAAATTCCACTGGAAAATTCATTAGAACTAATTATTTAGTGCTGGGGGACATAGCTAAAGCATGAATAGTTATCTCAGCAGCAGAACTGTCTTTTTCCCCAAAGGTTACCATAGCAAAGATAGCAGATTTGCCTTTGATGTTCTTTGAGTACATAATAGCTCTTCACACTGAGTGCTTCCTCTTCAATACAGACTCTTGTCTTCCCTCCAGCACTTTTCCTCTGTCTTCTCCTAGGAGAGAGTGGGAAAGGAATGGATGGCACCAGTAACTATCTTCCTTGCATTACTTACTATCTAGTCTGTTCCTGTAAGAGTTTTCTCATCTTTCCTCCTGTAAGAAAGGGAGAGAGAAGAGCTGAATAAAGCCCAGGACAAAAACATGAAGCTACTCTCAAAACCAAGAGGCCAACGACTGGAGATGTAGTGGTGACAATTGCTCATTAGAACCTCTATCTTACCTTCAACTTTTCTGTAGTGTGAAACCTACAGTCCTATCAGAGAGGGACAAAGTTCTCGGTGTTGGAAACTCATGTGCTTTCTAGGACCAGACCTGACGTTTAATGAGTTTGGGATGTCTGCGCCAGGTTACTTTTGAGGTAGTTATGTTCAGAGGGCTGGAGTGTGTTCAAAAGAGCACTAATCTCAAGTCCAAGTCTTGACTGTCCACTTGTGAACCATTGATCTTGAAGCAAATAATCACCCTTCTGAGGCTCCATGTTCACCTATAAAACGTGGTACATAATAATTAATTCACAGGCTGCCAGTGCACATGGAATGAGTTAGTATATGGAAAAGGGAGTTTGTACTATAAAAAGAGGGCTATAAGTAGCAAGTATATGTTCAAGGCAAATAGGAAAAGCAGCCGCAGACCAGTAGCACCAAGGGTGGAGTGAAGACAGAGAAAGGCAAAGCAAGTGAATAGCCTCTGCACAGAGAAACCACTATCCCTCCTCAAGCTGCAGGATCCAGATCTTTGGCCTTGGGTCCCCAGCCCAAACCATCTCTGCTGGCTCTTAAGGAGGTGAGTCCTAGGTGGAGTGATTCCATCAATGAGACTAAAGAGAAACAAAAGGGAAGATAAAGGAGGGGACTGCATTTTTAAAAATAATTTTTAAAAAATATTTTACATGCAGTACCTGAGTCAAAAGCTGCCCAATAAGGGCTCTGCTGTGGTGCATCGAATGAAGGGAATCATTTCCTCATTTATAAAAAGCATAGTTCTCCCCTAGGCACACAGTAGGACCATAATAAAGGTTCCAGTCAACAAAGAGGACACATGCAGGAATATGCAAAAGTGGAATGTGAGGGCAGAAAACCCCCCAAATTTCCTGCCTTTATTGCTGTGATAGATAACTGTTTTTGTCTATTCAAGTGCTTCCAGTTTGTTTGTCTGTATTTTTATTTTTATATTACCAATTCATTGACTTTATCTTCTAGTCTTACGGGATTCTGCCAGGATACTTGACCTACTTGACATTTAGTTTCCTGAGTTTCCTCAAATGGGCATCATTCCTACTTCACAGGATTCATGGAAAGAACAATCCTGAATCACCTGGCTCAGTCCAGAGGAAGGTCCTGATAAATGATGGGTCTCTACCCTATCTCCCAATTCCCCCTACACCGTCTTGGATATAAAGGATTTTGCAAGACAGAACCTACACAATCATAATAGTGCTATATCTAAGGGTTATTGAGCCAGTTTAGCCTGTGGGATGGGGAAGTTAAAATAAACCTAGGTAAGAGGTACAAGATTCATGAGAACCTTCCTGAAGCAGAGAAGTTGCTATTTTAAAAGTAGCTTGGTGGACTTAAATTCAGGGGTCAAAATGACAAAAATAAGAACAGGATACTGGATGTGGATCTTATATGGTTGCTTTAAAATTACTAGAAAGGTTTTGATGGGGAAAGAAAGGAGAATCAGTACTGATGGCATGTTTACTGTGGACCAGGCACTCTGCTACATGTTCCTCATTAAACCTCACAATGACCTTGTAAGCCGGGCAAAGATATGCCCATTTTCCTGATGACAAAACCAAGACTCAGGGAAGTTAAACAATCTTTGCAAAATCACATAGCCAGGAAATGGCAGGATTAAGATATAAACCCATATCTGCTGCTAATCTATTTAATGAATGAATATTGAGATATTGTATATTGAGAGATGATACATGCAAAAGAGTAATTTTTTAGGTGCTGAGGATTTCACAGTGAATAAAACAAACATGAGCCTGCCATTCTGAACTTTAGATGCAATCAAAAAATGATATAAAAATATATGCACTTACTCATGGCCACTGAATTGTACACTTTAAAATATACCAAATTGATAATAACAGTTATCTCAAGGGTGTTCTCCAGCAAGATATTTGGAAGGGGAAAATATTAATAGCTTTATTTTTATATTAATTTCAGTTTATTTTTAAATTTCTAACTTTTGGGGCACCTGGGTGGCCCAGTCAGTTAAGCATCTGCCTTCGGCTTAGGTCATGATCCCGTGGTCCTGGGATCGAGCCCTGCATCGGGCTCCCTGCTCGGCAGGGAGCCTGCTTCTCCCTCTCCTTCTCCCCCTGCTTGTGCTCTCTCTCTCTCTCTGTGTCAAATCAATCAATCAATCAAGCTATCTTTAAAAAAAAATTCTAATTTTTACTTTAAAAATAATTTTAGACTTACAAAATGTTGCAGAGCTCCCATATACCCTTCAGCCAGCTTCTCCAAATGTTAATTTCCTATATAATTATGGTAAAATGATCAAACCAGGAAGTTAATGATGGGACAATAGCATTATCTGATTTATAGACCTTATGCAAATTTTACCAATTGTCCCACTAATGTCCTTTTACAGTCCAGGATCCAGTCCAGATTCCATATTGCATTTGGATGTCATGTCTTCTTATTACTCTTTCAGTCTGGCCTTTGTCCTTCATGACTTGACACTTTCGAAGAGTCCTGGCTATTTTGTAGAGTATCCCTCAGTTTAGGTTAGTTTGATTTTTTCCCGTGATTAAATTTGGGTATGCGTGTTTCGTAAAAATACCATCACCAAGGAGATGCATAATGTCGCTGTCTTATTATAAATGGCAATTTAATAAGAATACTTGCATAAGGTTATATCTGTTACATCTGCCAGATTTCTTCCCTATGAAGTTAACAATTTCCCCCTTTGTATTTAGTAACTACTTTGTGGGGAGCTATCTTGAGACTATACAAATAACCTGTTTCTCATCATACTTTCACCCATTAATTTTATTACCTTCATGAATCTTCCCTGCAACAATTATTACTGCAGTGTTCCCCAAATGGTGATTTTCTATTTCTATTATTTCTTCTACTTTTATTAATTAAAATTCTGCTATAAGGGTGAGTTTTCCCTTCTCCCCCATTTATTTCTTCATTCTTTTAAAAAATGTATATTAGTATAAACTCATGGATGTTTAGTCTATGAGAGTTATAACCCATTTCTGTCAGTATTTATTTTATTACACATATTTATCCTGATTGGACCATTAGGACCTTCAAATTGGCTCCTGGATCCTTTTAAAATGATACCATGATTTGTAAAGTGTATTCTTACTCTGGTACCACAAAATATGATGGTAAACTGGTTCTAAGGAAGAAAGAAAGAAAGAAAGAAAGAAAGAAAGAAAGAAAGAAAGAAAG
>NW_023270415.1:70191290-70223161 GCF_011800145.1 Mirounga leonina | reverse complement strand
AAGAAAGAAAGAAAGAAAGAAAGAAAGAAAGAAAGAAAGAAAGAAAGAAAGAAAGAAAGAAAGAAAGAAAGAGAGAGAGAGAGAAAAGAAAAGAAGAAAAGAAAAGGCTATGATTTTTGTTTGTTTTCAGATTTCCATTGTGTGAATATTCATGTCCAATTTTAAGCTACAGACAGTTTGCTAATGAGCTCCATCTTGTCCTTCCTTGCCTCAGCCCCAGAATCAGCCATTTCTCCAAGGAGCTCTGGCTATTTTTGTTGGATAATGTTATTTGGAAATCAATATGTGGGTGTTAGTTGTGCTAATTGTTGTTGAGATGCCATCTGCACCTAAGCTCACTCAGAGATGAGAGGAAGAATTTAGGTACACATCCTCATCTGCACACACATTTATATACATTTATATCACTACCTGTGTATATATTAACAATTATGAGGTCATACTGATATTTTTTATTCTAATTCAACACCACAGGGTTTATTTTTGCCATAATCCTTTCTATACTTATAAATCCTTTCTCTGATGGTGAGAAATCTGGTCCTTTCATTATCCACAATGAATATATTTGGTTGGTCTTAGAATACACATTACATTTCAGTATTGTTAACCTATGTCTTTGTGAAAAGAAATTTACTGCTAATAATATATATACTAGTAAACACTAATATATAATAGTACTACTACTATAATATATAAATAACCTTTGTTCAGGGTTTTTCTTGTCCTTTAGCCTTACAATATACTGTCAAAATACTATTTTCAAAGTAACTTAGGTTAGTTTTTCTCTTCCCCACATGCATCAGTGTGGTAATGCTGTTCTGTTGTAACACAGTTAGGTTTATTTGTTACTATTTACATTCTGCTGGGTTTTCTTCACAGCCTGATTTTAATCACTTATACATATTTTTGAGTATATGAACATTATCATTGTTTTAAGAGTCAAAAGCTCTTAAAATATCTTATAGAAAGATATATTCAGAGACTCTATCTCCCACCCTTACTCCTTATTCCTACCCACCCTCTCTTTCTACCTTGTCTCTACCCACTCCAGGTGGGTACCAATCTTATTAGTTTCTGGTTTATCCTTCCTGTACTTCTGCATATTTGAGTAGGTTCATGTTTATTTTCCTCTATCTCCTTCTTTCTTACAAGAAGGGTGGCATACAATGGATAATCTTTTGCACTTTGCATTTTTCACTAGAAATTACTCCACATCAGTATAGAAAGATTTTCCTTATTCTTTTTATAAGTGTATAGGACTCCATTGGGTGGATGTACTGAGTTTATCCAATCGCTCTCCAAGGTACTGGGCATTCAGATTGTTTCCAATATTTTGCAGTTGTAAACAATGTTCCAAGGAAAGCTCTTTGCATAAGCATTTTTCCTATTGGAAGTGCAGTTTTATGATGAATTCCTAAAAGCGGGTTTGATGAGTCAAAGGTAGGTGAAAGTGTAGTTTTGTGCATTATTGCCAAATTTCTTTCTAAAATGTTTGTATGAGTTTGCATTCCTACCTGCAATGTATGAGTTCCTGTTTCCCAACAGCCTTGCCAATGAAATACATTGTTAAATATTTGAATTTTTGCCAATCTTGTAGGTAAAAATGATATCTTAGTGCTTATTATGAGTGAGATTAAACATCTTTTCATATATTCAAAGGCTATTTTTATAGGTTTTCTGTGATTTGTCTGCTTATGGTTTTCCTCATTTTAAAAAAATCAGGCTTTTGGACTTTTGCCCCAGGAGGTTTTAGTGTCCTTTATAAAGTAGTCATATTAACTTCTTGTTTGTGGTATATGACTTAACATGGTATAAGACTTACCCTGCTCCGAAGCTAAGGAGGAATTTATGAATGACTTATACTTTATCTCCCACTGTTTTTAAAATCCCACATATTTTTCAATAAGCCATGATCAAACTGTATCTGGAGAGGTACAGCAGGTGTTTGTGTCATACCTAGAATAAACTCTGCAGACTTACTTTTGATGGAGAGCATCCAGGCACACTATCTATGAGGCAGTCACCTCCACACTACAGTCCTTTATAAAAGGGCGGTCAACACGGCCATCTTGCTTTTACCCATGTTTCATTTCCATCTCTTTTCATTGGAGCAGCCAGAGCCTCACTTAAGTCAGATCATGTCATCCATTACTCAAATTGCTGTAGGCACCCTGGTCTTGCTTCCCTTGACCTCACTAAGCTGCTTCTGTCTCAGAGCCCTTGCATTGCCCTCCTTCTGCTTAACAAGCTCTTTCCTCCAGTTATCTGTGTAGTTCACTCTTTCCATTGGCTCTATCATCTCTCACCTGGCTCCTGGTCAGTGAGATCTTCTGTGATCACTCTATTTAAAATAGGAATCCATCTATACTTCCATACTGCTCACCTTCTTTCCCTACTTTATTTCACTTTTCATTATGTGATACCATTTTTATTTTACTTGTTTCCTTGCCCACTGCCCATCTTCTTCTAGTAGAAGTAAGGCTTCATGAGCACAGGAGTGTTTGTTATTTTCACTGTGTTAGCCCTTGAGTCTACTTATGGCAGCATGTTGTGCGTAGCAGACATTCAAAAGAGACTTGTTGAAAAAATGCATTAATTATTATATTAGTTTGGTTTGGTTGGATTCTCAATAATATAAGAAGTTTCTAGAGAATGATCAAAGAAACATATTTTTGAAGAATTGATAATAATGTCTATTGTGACTCAGAATCAAAGAGTTTATGGCTGAAAGAAACCTTAGGGATTATATGGGTTGCTGTTGCCTCATTCAAAAGGAAGAACTGGAGCCCACAGAAGTGAAAAGATTTGCCTATCACCCCGCAGCCAATCCAGCTCTTGGGCACTGAGTCCTGTGCTTCTCAATCACAAAGGTGGGAATCCCATTTATGTCTCTGTCTGTACAGGGACTTGAGGGATCAGGCAGGAAGGTCAGGGTGGTGTGAAAATTTTCAATTCATTTGATCCAGATAGAAAGCCAACATGGTCAAAGAATGTGCCTGAAGCCTATTTTTTAATCCATTTTTATCATGCTGGTTTTGAACAAACCAGGATGAAGAATTCTCTTTTTATTTTACTTAGGAGGTTTGTTTACTATTTCTTGTCTGACAGTGATGTTCAGACATTATTATTTTTTTAAATACCCAAAAAACACCTTATAGAGGACTTTATAGTGAGACAGAGATATAAGAAATCCCCCCACATTTTTGCCACTATTAATGACAAAAGAGGGCCTAGATACTAGATTTTCAGATTCTAGACATGATCTGTCTAGAAAACCCAAGCCATTGCTTAATTTCCAAAAATTCTATGCCATAACAAGCATTTATCTGAAGAATTAATTTTAGACAATTTGTTATACAGTTCATCGAGATTATGGAATATGTACATTGATTCAACAAACTTTTTGTTTTTTACTTCTTGGCTTTGAGCAAGTAACTTAATTGGTCCTAGTCTGAGTTGTCATATTTGTAAAAGGAGGACAATAATACATCACAGGAGTTGCTAGGAGAATTAATTGTTGTAAAATGTTTATAATAGTCCTTAGTATATAATATGGACCCTTACATAGAAGGCATTATTGTAATTCTTATTTCCTTCTTGTTATTATTTTGCTTTATTATTGTTAGTGGTAGTCTTAAAGCAGAGACTGTTTTCAATGGCTTGACTATTTTTAGGGTCTTTACCTAAGGCATCGGAACAGCAGGGGCTGTCCTACTAAAGGCAGGTCATCCCGACCATTTCTCAACCCATATGAAAGAGAATCACTGAGAATAGTACCTCAAGTTAACTTTCATTCCCCCCAAGGACAGTTTCCAATCCCCTAGGCAGAAGTAATATCTCCTTTGAGAAGTTGGAGGCAGCACTTTATCAACAAAAGCACAAAAGCTCCTTTTGGAAAACAGAGTTATTGTGTTCTTTGTTCTGAGTTTGTGATGCGTTAAAACTCTATCTTCATGTCAGTAGCACAGAACTTTGATTTTGTCCCCTCTGAGCAGAAAAAAAGCTTCCCTTAAAATAAGCATTGTTGCTTTATTTCCCACAATTAGAGCCTTTTATTTAACTTGGTTGAACTTAACTTTTTAAATTTTATTATTGTTTTAATACTCATTTTTTTCTGGTTATTCTAGCCATACAGTGGTGATCAAGAAGGGTAAGAGCTCTGCCTTCAAGAAACTTATAGACTAGTAGTTTTTCAGGGTCTTCTCTCTCTTTTTCTATGATGTATTTCATTTAAATATAGGCAAAGATGATGGCAGTTGTTCTACAAATAGTCCCGATGTTGAAATTTTAAGTACAAAGCCATTATTTACTTAAAAGATGTATTGGGGAAAAGAAGGTCCAAATCTGTTCCATAGAAGATTATTGGAGTAGAGCAAATGATACAGAGTAAGAAACTTAATTGCTTCATGCAATGTATGTAAGGGTATAATTTACTCTTCAGGTGTCTTTATTGGTTAGGCAAACCAGACAGCCATGTACCAAAAAGATCATAAATGGTTTGCAATGATTCAATAAGATTTGTCCAACAGAGACACTCATGGGCCCAGTTTCATTAATACATAAATCTAATACTTAGGCAAGCTGCTCTGGAAAGGGCTGAAGAATACATGAGAAATTTAGGCCCAGAATCCTAATGCAGGAGTCACATCAGCAATATGGTCACATACAGAGAGTTTTCTCAGTCTGCTTGGCATAACTACTGAGAGAGTAAAAATGTTGGGGGTGGGAAGGGTGGCATATATGTTGCTGCCCATGGTCCTGAAAATCGTTTCTGCTTTGGGCTCATTCTCATAATCCTAAGATAATGATGGCTCATGTTCAGTCTTGCCCCACTTGTCCTGAACAAAGTCAGAAAAAGGCAATGACAGGAGATAAAAGAGAAAAGAGAAAATAAAAATGAGAAAAAATATAGTGAGAAGGAAGAAGGGACATAACCCTTAAAGAGTGATAGGAGAAAATAAAATGAAAGTCCTTAATTTCTCAATCATGTTCAAATAATTGCAATAACCAAAAAAGAAAATGTCTTGTACTTTGAAATATTAAGTGTTGTTACATATTGGGTTTCCTGGGAAACAGTCTGTGAGACAAAGTTAGAGTAAACATACAGGGTATTTTAAGTCAAGCCCTTAGAATTGATACCTGTTGATGGGAAGAGGAAGAAATAGGATTGGGAGGGCAAGGAGTCAAGCCACACTGCAATCTCAAAACCTTAGCTGACCCCATGGGAAGGGCTGAAGCCAGACTAGCCCTCCAGAATTATTTCAAGTTGGGTCAGGCCTTTAAATCTCCACATCGATCAGTCATTGAGTCTGAGTTGTCCTGGGAAGGATCCCTGAGGTGGTCTCTAGAACTAAGGCAATCCTTGGAAAGACTTATAGCTGGGGACAAGTTCTCCATTGATGAGAGATGTGGGTGGCCCACCACAGTGCCCACTGCAGGGGTCCTGGGTCACACTGCTTCTTGTCTATGTTTATGCATAAGTATAATACCTCTTGAGTGAACTCATGGCAGTATTGTATATCTCTTTCTATATATACATTCTACCTCACATTGAATCAATAGTTTTCTCCTTATAATTTCCCCCCATTCATCCTCACCTGACTAATTCCTTATTCACATTTCATTCCATCAGCTCTTTGGAGGCAGCTGCCATGCTTCATCACCACCTCCAAATCTTCAGACCTTTTCTTTTCCTGGTGCACCATCCTTGGCTCCAACAAAGTTTTTTGAAATGACAATAATTTCTAAGTCATCCTTTATCTTTTGCACTCTTCTATCATTATATTCTTACTGGCAGAAGTCTTTCATAAAAATAATACCTAGAGCTATAATACCTGTGAAAATATAGTCACAAAGCCACTTGTGAACACATTTTGGAAGCTAAAAATTTTGGCATCCATTTGAACTATGTATATGGAGAAGAGTATCAGAGCATAGTTATGGAAAGAAAAGAAGAGAGTTAAATATGAGTACATAAAAATTAAAAAAAATATTAAAAATATGTAATTTAGAAGTAAAAAATATCAGGCTGGCAGAATAAAAAATCAAAGCAAGGAGGAGGGGTTCATAGGCTATCCATTCTTCTATTCAATAGAATCCTTCAAAGCTATTCAGTCTGATTTTCACCACTCAGCTTGACCCATGAGAAGTGGGCCTCCAATATTCTTACCTTCTTCCTTATCTTGGTTCTGGACAGCTTGCTCTACTTATATTGCATTCTACCTCACCTAAAGCTACTCCCTTCTAAGCTTCAAACTCATGGTCCACCTGATCCCACCTCACCTTTTTGAACAAATGAATTGGCATTGTTGCTCCAGGAGCAAGCTATGCTTTCCTCACCTGTGATTTAAATCTTTCCTCTCTCTATATTTAAAAGACATTTAAGTTCCAGGAGAGCAGAGACTATACTGTTTTACTCACCACTTTATTGCTGGTGCCTGGCATCAATGAGTCTTGGCTGACTGGATGGTGCCTGATGTAGCTGCTGACAAACATCTGCATTTCCTGGTCTGTATTTGGGACTGTCTGGCTCAGCCCATCCCATAAACATGTTACTCACTTAAGCTCATGTCATATGAGAGGGAGGCCAAAACAGTGAGCCACTCTTCCTCTCTGTGGAGAGGAAGAACAAGCTGCCAAAATTCCCAGTCCTGGACAGCAAGCAGTTAACTCTGGGGAAGGGAGAAAGGAGAAGACAATGGGGGAATGGTCTTCATTTTCAGGGGCATCTGCTTCCCCAAATGAAACATTTGGAAGTTTTTTTGAGTGCTTGTGAGGGGCGGATTTAAAATGGAACATGTGAAGGGAGGTTATTTAAATTCTGATCTAACTGTGTGGCCTATCTTCATGCCTGCATTAAAATTGTTCAGGCTTTGACCATCCACCCCCGTCATTTTGTTTGGATTAGCCGAGGGCTCCACTTGTGTGGTACGTTTTGATTTTGTCTGACACAGTATTCCCATCCCATCCTCCCTCAAGAAGTCTGGGGAAAAAATGTACTGAGCTGAGAAGTCACAATCTCAGCTTTTTTATGCTTCCAAGGAAACTTAACAGGAAATGGCTTTGCTTTGCCATATTTAGGATAGCTTAGAATACAGATTCACAGAGAGTTTTCCTCAAGTTACATTTTACACAGAAAACTCAATGACAGATGCAAAGAAAGAAATGATCACACAATCCAATCCCAGGACACTTAGAGTATGATTAAAGCTTTCCATTTAATAGATGAGGGAATTGATTCCTGCTGAGAGAAAAGGTTTTACTCAAAGCCACAAAGTGAACTATAGATAGTTTAAGAAGTAGGACTGGAATCCAGGTCTCTTGCTACTAGTAGGCACGAGATAGAAGTTAAGCTAAAGCATACCCTATGGAGCCATGTAGTTTGTATGCTTTCATTTTTTAACTCTATTGTTCCATTTCCCAATGCAGTGACCAAAAGCAATATTCCTCAGGTTTTGTCACCTGGATCTGTGTGTGTTTGGGGGTGGGTGGGCTCAGGGAACCATGTCAAGAATGTGGTCTAGGCGGTTCCTGACTGAGGGAGTTCTACAGGTTCTATAAAGGCAAGAGTAGTAAAGGTAAGATCAACTAGTCTAGAGTTGTAAGATGCTTATAGGATATTATTCTCCATAACTTAGAGATTTTCTTCTTCTCTTTCTCTTTAACAGAAGAATGAGGACACTTAGGGCAACAGAAGTATGTTAAACACCAACTTGTGCCTTACATTGTTTTCACTCTAGGGAAACAACAAAACACAATCCCCGCAACAGAGTGGCAAAAGGGAGCCTGAACCAAATTTTTTGCAGGACCTCTACCTGGGAAGGGTATGTGCCCCAGTCATGCTGTAGGGAAACAGCTTTAAAGTAGGTCACAAGGCAGGCAAGAGTGTGCATTAGCTTCCTTAACTTTGTCAGGGCACAGGAGGGAAGAAAGGAAAAGTGAGAATCTTTGTTTGAGAGGGTGTTCTGGAATATTCCAAGGTCTGCCTTGATTTCCTACTAATGGTCCTTCATTAGGCCACACCCAAGGCTTTGATCCATCCCAGTCCTAGAGACAGTTCTATGATGAAGAAGCTTCAACCCCACTACAATTGGAGGAATGGAAAGGCCAAGATTTAGCGGGTCTTTTAAGCAGATCGATATATAGCCCCTGTGTTGTACAATGGTAGCTCTCTAGTCCCCTTCACAAGTTATGCTGGATTACTCTGGTTAAACAGCAGTATCTGCATTAAATACACCTTCACTTTACTTGAATACTTTTGAGACACTAAGCAATGTGAATGTTGGGCATTTTATAGGTATTATATTTGATCCCAACAACAATATTTAAATGCAAATATTATCAATGGATAGTCTATAGAAAAAGATGATGGAGAGCCAAAGAGATAAAGTATTTAACCCAAGGTCACATGGCTGGGTTGCTATCTTGCATGATGGTTAGGAACATGGACTCTGGAAACAGAATACCTAGGTTCAAGTTTTAGCTTTGCTGCTTGATAGCTGGGCTAAAGCCTCTCAGAGAATTCCAATTAATCCCTGCTCTTGGTATTCATAGACTGTGTAATCCCCTCCCATTGAATAGCTTGTTTATAACTGGTAGAATATGGCAACATTGTATAGTTGGCATTTTGGTGATTAGGTTACAAAAATTGTCATTTCCATATTCCTAGCAGACTCTCTCTATTATTGGTTTTGATGAAGCAAGTTTCAATGTGGGAAGAGGCCCTTACGGCAAGGAACTAAGAGTGACTTCTGGTCAACAGGCAGTGAAGAGCTGAGGCCTCCAGTCCAACAGCCCATGAGGAGCTGAATTCTGCTAACGGCCACATGAGTTAACCTGGACACACATCCTTCCCTGGTCAAGCCTTCAGATGAGATCCCTTTCATAGAGGATACCTTGATCATAGCTTTATAAGAAACTGTGAAACTGGATAAGCCATGTCCTGATTCCTTACCCATAAGAAATGTGAGACGATAAATATGTGTTGTTTTGAGCCTCTAAATTTTGGGGTAATTTGTTACACAATGATAGATAATGCAGGGGTCTTGGACAAGTTGCTTGACCTCCCTTTGCCTCAGTTTCTTACCTTTAAATAGAGACAAATAAGATGACTTATTTCATAGGGCTACTGGGAGGATCCTGTGAGGTTATATATATGAAGGCTGACACTTGGGAAATGCCAACTAAGTGTTAAAGAAGCAAAGCTGACCAGTCAAACCTGAGTCTGGATGCTGCTCAAGCCCCTCCCCCTACAGGCTCTCTTGCACCATGCCAGTCCATAAGAATCTTATCTTTAATATCTACTTCACAACACATTTATTGTCTTGTCTGTTGTCTCTTCTTGCATCCCTACATTTACCTTATTCCCAATTCAGTGTTATCCTCAGTTCCTAAACCCATTCTTACCGAGAACCAAACAGGGATTTGGTTTCTTCCCTTTACTGCCCGGCATCCTTTCTTGGGCCCCTGTTTTTTCTTGACCTCTGGCTTCCCATGCCCAGCTTAACTCATGCTCAGTTTCACCGGCCACATTCCTAAGCATGGAACTATAGGTGTTCTCCTGGAAAACTGGAAAGAACAATGACTAAGGTGAGGAGCTGTGTCCTCTTGTTCCGGTTCTTCCTCAAGGAAGTCCATTCACCATTTCCTACATCTCAGTTTATCATGTGGCCTGGGGGTTATAACATCTGCCTCTCAGAGAGAGTACACAGCCTTAACTGAAAGGAGGGAGACAGAGTGATTGGCGGGATGTAGGTAGAATGAGCCTTCCCTCCCATTCCTCAGCTGATGGTCCATGGTTCTGCCTATAAATGCTTCAAGCAGAAGCCATGAAAAGGACTAGAATATCACTCCTTCTTGGTCATGATCTTTCTCCCCACTCTGTCCTGACTTCTTTCCCACTGGAAATGCTGTTTCTATTTGGGAAAATAATAGCCAACTTCAGAGAGATCATCAGTCCTGCAAGTTTTCTGGATATAGATGGAGCTTCTGGGGCAAAATGTCAGCAGGTTTTAGACTTTCCACTGCCTTCCCTCATGTCCTCCTTCTATCTGTCAGTCATAGGAACCCTGCCCTTCCTTCCTAGCTTTATCCCAGGTACCTGCTTGTTAAGACTTCAAGGCTATAGCCATATATAGCCACCAAGTGTCCCAGATTTTCCAGTCTGATCAACCCTGTTATCATGCAATTTTTTTTCCACTTGCTGCCCCTTGGCTCTCTCAGCCTTATTTGCTTCATTCATAAATGAGGTTAGAAGCCTTATTTTGGAGCACAATAATAATGTACATAAAATGCCTAGTACACAGGCACTCAGTGTAGGGATGGTTTTTATCTTAACTAGAGGTCATGCAAAGCTAAATTGTTTATCTTCGTAAAGTTTTGCTATGCATGTATTGATAAATTTTTAAAAAATCCTTTGTCAGGATTATTTATTCCTACAAAACCAGACATTCTTCAGGATGTCAGTAATGCTGTGAGTGTGGTGTTGGTCACTGTAATGGGGGCTGAAAGAAGGACTGTGCAGTTGGGACCAGTCTAGGCTGTAAGCTCAGCTCAGCCATGTTCAGCTATGTGACCTTGGCAAGCTTCTTCCTCATTCACTTTCCTCTTCTGGACAGTCATGATCATAGACCCTACCTTGCAAGCATTTTATATACATGAGCGATCTGTCGTATGCTAGATACTCAGTATGTTAACTCCCTTGCCTTCACAAATGGTCTTTCCAAGATAATCCACTTTTCCTAATTGAAGCCGGTCCTTGCCTTGCTCCAGCTGATGAGGGATTTTGCATTGTTAATGTTCCTGCCTGAGAGTTGCTTCAGATTAGGCACCTAATGCCTGACCTCAAACATGGATAACCCCCCCCCCCCCCCCCCCCCGCCCCCTTTCTCCTCTAGAAAAATCTTTCTTCAAAATTCAAAAGGCCAAGGGGTCTTCCGAGGGAAGTGAAATCCCTTTATACTTTGCCAGAGAACTTTCCCACAAAGAGGAAGTTCTACAAATACTCGGGTGACATCACCGAGAAAAGGCTCTTGTTCCCCCGGGGCCCAGCCTCCCTGGAAGATGACAAGGGTTAGGGATAGAGAAAGCCCCGGCCACTTGTCGGATTTGGCAAGCGGCAGCCAACAGCTGGTCCGGCCGGTTAATTAGCCCCGCACTCCTCTCCCGTCCGGCCTTTACTGGCAGAAGCAGAACAGAGGCAGAAGCAAGCAGCTCTGGCCTGCTTTGCTCTTTCTATTAACAAAGCCCAGTGCCATCGGATTACCTTGGCCCCGAGCCAGGCCTGCTCGCCGTTTGCCTGCCTGTGCGTTGCCATGGCAATGGCTATGCGTCTTTTGCCAAGGCAGCAGCTGGTGGATGGGTAGCGATTACCTACCAGGCAGATTAACTAGCTCCAAAGTGCAGACCTTTCTGTGACAAGTCAAAGAGGAGGGAGGTTCGAGACGCAGACAAGGAGGGTGGGGTCTCCGCACTTTTTGACCCATCCCCCCAATTTTCATTTCCGAACAAAAGATGATTATCCTCCTTCGTTTGTCCAGATGCCCATCCGCTAAGCACACAGGCCCATCTTGCATCATCTTTTCCCGAGGAGAGGCAGTCAACAATTTGGTCTTTGTCCTTGCTGCGAGAGACAGGCTACTCGCCCCCAGCATCCTGCAGCCCTAGCAGCGCCTTCCACAATGCAGTGCAGGGCTTTGGGGGAGCAAAGGGGTTCAGGCAATGGGAAGAGTTTCCCGGAAGAAAAGGCAGTATCCACTTTGATGGAATCGTGAAAACTTTGTGGGAAACATAGGGTGATGACGGCTTTCACCTAGAGGAGATTCCCAGGGAATTCTGGGACCCCGAGTTATAGGATGGTTTTTTTCATGGCAAATTTTATGCAGGAAGCATTTATTAAACACCAACTGCATGCAAACTTAGTTTTTACTGAATTTCAAGCACCAGTCTCCTGCTCTCCTCCATGTGTAACTAGTATTGGGACCATCCAGAGTGGGTAAGATTTCAAAGTCCAGACAAGCGGAGGTAAGCTGGCACTCCAGGCAGAGAAGATGGATTGAGCCAGGGACAGAGGCAGGGTTGAAGTGGGGAGTGCTTTGCACAGCTTGAGTGCAAAGGCGGGGGGGGGGGGGGTGACTGTGCATGGGAGAAAGGAGAGCACAGGGAGCTGGCTGGGATTTTGTATGTATTAGAGGACTAAGCACTGAGGAATTTGCATACTCCTCCTGGCAGTGGAGACCTGTTAAAGGTTCTTAACCAGGGAGTAAAATGACCAGTTATGCTTCAGGAGTGAAACTCACTGTCTCGCAGAATGAATTGGGGGGCAGGGGGCAAAATACCAAAGGGGTAAGAGGTGAGAAGGAGCTGGTAATAAAGAAAAGGAGGGTTTAAGAGCGGTTTCAGCAAGGATTCAATTTTACCATAATAAAAGTTAACACGAATGGGAGGCCTTTTATGTAGGAGGCTCTACGGTCATTGCTCCATGTCTGTCCTTCTCTGGCACGCATGTCCACCTCGGTCACTGTCATTATCATTATCCCCATGCCATCTCCTTTAGGTCTCCCTCTACAGATGGCAAAGTCGGCTCTGGGATATTACTGTGATTACACAGCTGGCCAAGTATTGTTTTGTGGTTTTAATTCAAAACAGTCTGCTTCTAGATCTTAGGGTCTTAACCATTTTACCACATTGCCTCCCAAATTCCAGTCCAAGTGAGGTGAGATACATTTCTGGGCCCCACCCAGGGGCTGGTTAGAAAACTTGTTCTGATCTTAAGCTTCGTGGGCCATGCAGTCTGTGTCCCAGGTACTCGGCCATGGTAGTGCGAAAGCAGCCATAGGTAATACATAAAATAAAGGAGTATAGCTGTGCCCCCAATAAAACTTTATTTACAAAAAAACAGGCAGCAGGCCAGATTAGGCCGGGGAGCTATAGTCTGCTAACTCCTGATCCAAGGTAAAGAATATACAGGAAGGAGGTCACCTTTGGGTATAATAATGGAAGAGCTAAGGTGAATTACTGCATTAGATTTGGGGGGCTCTGATAGCCTAAGAGACCAAAATTCAAATCCAGAAGGAAACATAGAATTCACCCAGTCCAAGGGCTCTAAACCTGGACAGATGAGTGGAAGGCCAGTGTTCAGGAAGGATTAGGGTGATGGGGGCCACAGCGCTTATGTCAACATATGTGGGAGAAAATAGATGAACTTTGAAAAAGTCTGCTTTCCTAGCAAAATCAATGGAGTAAAGCTTAATGAATGTTTGGTTAGAGTTGTGTAAAAGAGGGAATGGGAGCACACTGTGGGGACCTCCATGGCCTTCAGAGAACCTGTAAACTTCCTGGGATTATTTGCAGAATTATTAGTAGATGTGTCTGTGATCGCTCCCCCACTCTGCCCTGACCTAGAGAGAAATAGCATAACTCAGCAGGTAAAGATGCCAGGGTTGGACTTAGATAGACCTGGGTGCAGATATGGTTTTTAATTATGTTCTGCAGATCATGCTGCTTAACCTCTTTTAGTTTGCATACCTAAACTGGGACAAAAATAACAACAATGGGGCGGGGACTATTGTTCTGAGAATTGAATGAGCTGGTAAATATAAATCATTGTGCACACAGTCCCCCAAGTAGGATAAGAATTATAGCACTCTCAGAGTTTGGTTGAGGGGTTGAGCTCATGGTCTCTGGAGATAGGCACCTGTATATCATTTTCTTCATTTGCAAATAAAAGCAAGAAAATTGACCTCATCGAGCTATTGTGAGGATAAAATGAAATGGTATTTATGAAGAGTTTAAAGAATGCCTGACACCTAGTAAGTAGTCTTTAAGTTTAAATTTTATATGGAGAGATAAACTGAGGCTCAAGAGATTAAATGACTTGTCCAGAGTCACGCTGCTTCTTGGAAATCGTCCAGTCTTTGAAGAATGAAAGAAAGAGCTATTCTAAAACACTGCCATTGTCTCTACATCAGATTAAAGAAGAAAATGTCTTATTAATGATAAATATTTCTATAGTGCTTACCAGGTGTCAACAATATTCTAAATGCTTCTATTTACATCCATTAATCCTCTGAACAACGCTACAAGGCGGGTACTATTATTAACCTCATTTCTCATCTGAGGAAATAAAGGCACAAAGGTAAAATCACTTTCTCAGAGTGACATGGTAGTAGATGGCAGACTTGGGATTTGAACAGAGGCATCTTGCTGCATGGCCTCTCAAATAAGCTCATTAAGTTCAGACAGAAGAACAGCAGAGGATGAGGGGAGGCCAATGTGAAAGCATGGGTGTGTCTCAGCTCCACAGATCTGAGAGGTGAGGACAGGACCCAGAATCCCCAGTCAAAAGGACGTGGACTAGGAGATGTATCTGATTCAATAAAGTTGTCTAATCATTCAACATTTGTCTAACGTCCATCTCCTCAGTGAAGGCTTCACTACACCCTCTTCATCCCCAGGGAATCGCTCTCTCCCTGCTGTGTGTGCCCTTGCTCCCTCATCCAGACTGCTGGGATAGAATCCGTAGCACATTATTAGGTATGTTGGATTCTATTCTCTCTCCCTCTTATTTCTAAGTCTTGAGGGTCGGAGTCTGTCTTATCTGTCTTTGTATTTGGGGGACCTGGCACAGTACCTGGCACAGCATAAGCACCTGATCCATTTGTACTGGTTGAATAAACAAATGCACAGAAAAAGGTTTGAGGGCTCTGTAGTGGGAGGAAGGGGAAGGGTTCACAGGCCATGATAAAACTCAAGGAAAATCCGGGAGTGTGCTGTAATGAATTCCTCTGCAGTTTGATGAAGCTACTGCGTGACTCTCACCCCAGCTGGATGTCAAAATGAAAGCCAACATGAACCCGTGTTCTGCTAAGAATAACACCTACGAGATAGCAGTGTTTGAAATAAGCCTGTCTCTGGAAAGGTTCCTGAGCCTTGTAATTTTACTTTTATAGTCATGGCCCCAGCATGTTTGACTTTTCAAATCCCCTCACTGAGATCCAAGCGTCTGTTTATAAAAGCTGTATCTTAAACTCATTCCTGTGTGAGGTACAAGTGGGATTTGTACTCCTCTATATAAATTGGTCCCCTGGAGCGATATTACATTCTGCTCCTTGTAGGGCTTCTCTCTTTGGTGGAATGGGAAGAGAAAGCAAACAGCATAATACGAAGTTGGTCATAAATGTCTCATGGGAACCAGAGCCCTCTAACAATAAAAATAACAATAACAACAATAACAGTAACGGCCCAAATCAGCTGTCATCCAAGAGGCAAGAGCAAACAGAGACTTAGTAGAAGAAACTAGATTAGTACCAGAGGAGCAATAGGACATTTTAAGGGTGATGTTCTAGGTAGTAGATGGGAACCAGGGACATTGGAAACAGGGTTGGAAAGCAAAGAAACAGGTTAAAACACAAAGCAAAAGGACTCAGGACCTATTTTAGGATCCAGGAAGGGCTACCAGGAGGTCAAGTTTATTGGATTCCAATGTGGTCTGGTTAAGATATTTAAAACCAGACCAGAGCTCTGTCACCACACACGCACACACACACACACACACACACAACGTTATGGTGGCTTTATAATGTATTAACTTGGCAAGGCTAAACTAAGTTTCCCAAAAATTCTTTTTCCAGAGTATTTCTGGTTCATGTGGGCCCAACAAAGATTCTTGCACAAGATTTGAAGGGTGTTGGCACCATATTGTAGATTACACAGGATGTCACTTAACAGTGGCTCATCTTGTCAGCATGAGGCAACAGTTGGGCTGACAACTACTCTAGCTTCCCTTGGTTCCTACCTAAGCTTATCCATCTCCTGGACCACGTGTGTGTGTGTGTTTAGCCCTGTGATGAAAGGTGCTAGCATTTTCTGCAGGACACCTACACGAACAAGGTCAGAGGCAATGAGAGCTCTTTCAGCCTCTCTCTTGGATTCCAACTTGTGTTTTTGGCTTCCAGCTTGCCCTTGCTCTCCCCTACTTCATCTCTATTTTCCCTCTCTAATATCTGCCTTGTGGGGTTCAAGGTCTAGCATTAGATACAAAGATGATAGCCTTGCAGAGATTATTTCAGCAGCTGCGCAATTGGGTAAGGTGAGATCCCTTATTATGGACATATTTACACTATCTAGTGGTTCTGGTTTTCTGATCGAACAGTGACTGACACACATCTTCCACAGAATGTAAGGAGCATTAGCTTTGAACCTGAGAAACAGATTTGAGTTCACATCCCATTTTTGTCATTCCTTGTTTTTAAACTTTGGTGTAGGTGCTGATCTTGATGAGCCTCACATTTCTCATTTGTAACATGAGAACAATGCCTACCTTATAGGATTGTTATAAGGATTAAATTAAATAAATATGCATTGCACCTAGCTCACAAAGACAGTCAATTATTATGGGGGAGAGAGTACTTTTTTCTTTATTGACTCAGGGTAGCATCTCTTCTCTCCCACCCATCCGAAGCAGCTTTATTACAGAAAATGGTACCTGATATGTACTCCGTGGTTAATTAGTAATGAGTGGTCATGGCTGCCCACTTCCAGAAAGTGATGGAGATGGAGCTGGTTTGATTCAGGCCATGCTCGCTTCCTCTCAAGTGAGTCACTATAAATGATTTCCTCTCCACTGCAAGGGCATAAATGCCTCATCCAGAATGAGCTGAGCACACGTGGCATGGTTCCTAATCCCCAAACATTTCCATATGGCTCACGGGCTGCTGATTCCCCACCTCTGACTGTCCCATCTCTTCTTGCCTCTCTTGGTTATGGCAGTACTAGGGGCCAGAGTTGCTGAAGAAGAGGATGAAGGCTTTGTCAGACAGCTTCATAAGCCCCTGATGAGCCCCCAGCTGAGCCCATCGGTGGCCTCTCACGTCCAGGCAGTCAAGGGTATCAGCATCCTCACAGGAGAAGCTGTCTTGGGACACAGAGAGCTTCCTTTAGCCAGTAATGTGATGGGTGCTGTCAGAACTAGATTTCTGATGACAAGTCCGTTGATCAAAAATCTCTTTGGGGCACCTGGGTGGCTCAGCTTTGTACTTTGTGTGCACGCATGCACACACACACGCTCTTTCTCTCTCTCAAATAAATAAATAAACCTTAAAAAAAACCTCTTATATCTACTTAACAAGACAGAAGTTACGGAGTATGAGTCTAGAGAATCGTGAGTATCCTTCACCCTTAGTAGGTTAAGTCACAGCACAGGCATTAGAAAGCAATAGAAAAAGCACTGGGTTGACAGGGGGGAGGAAGAGATTCTGGTCATTATCTGTCACCCATGGTGGAGGGAGCTGTAGAAAGCCACTCAGTTCCTCTGAGCCTCATGTTCGTCCTCCAGAGCACTATCTTGAAGGTCCACTCTGAACTCTGAATATTCATGTTTCAGCATGGATTCATAGGAAAAGGACTAGGTTATCAAGCAATAAATACTTTTGAATATTTATGGTATGCCATGCACTTTGCAAGATTCTACAGGATGAACAAAAAGACGTAATTCCCATCTTCAAGGGGTAGATAAGAATTAAAAACTCAAAAAGTTATTAGGTAACATCAAGGTAATAATAGAAAAGATGTCAAAGGCAGAACATGATTAGTTACCATGTGACTTGTAAAGGAAATATGTGCCTAAGAAGAGCAAAGACATTGAAAGAAAAAGCCAGGGAAGTGAATCACACTGGTCTATGAGTTCAAGCGGTATGTCTGCCCTTGCTGAAGTATATGATCTGGATAAGTAAAGGAAGAAAGAGGACCAGGAAGGAAACTAGATTCTCTGCTGCAAACTAGATGATTGGAAAAGACTGTAGACTTCTCAAAGCCTTAGTTTTCTCATCTGCCACATGGGGTTATCAAGTCAGTCTATCTTAGAGGGGACCAGCCTGGCTATCTAACTAGTTGATGCTCCCTGCTGCTCTGACCAACATTGAGCAAATCAAAGTCTCAGACTGTCAGCCAATTGCATTTATTAAATACCAGCAATGGATACATTGATGCTTTGGCAAGCAGAGTGAGAGGGACCAACATAAGCATTAACTATAAGATTTTTCTCTTAAAAAGGTTAACGGTCATAGTGGGAAGGCGCGATTGGCAGTCAAGAATCTATTTCGGCAGTGGTACCTGAAACAGTGTTGTGTAGACACATTATGCATATAACAAACTAAAGCCAAATGAAGGTAGGTAATCTGGTTTGAATTACCAAGTCAATATAGAATCAGAGCATTTCGGCTCAAATTCCCACACCCCTGGAAGCACGCAACACTGAAAATTTATGCAAGGAGAGGAAAACGTGTGAAAATTTTCACCACAATCTTTTCTCACAAAGCCAAATACTTGGTGTCTTTTTTTTTTTTCTTTTTGCAAGTTTGCAAAATGACAAAAAGACTTCTCAGGCTGTTGGGAACAGATTGTCCTTTTGGCCCAAGTGGAAGGGGGTGAGACTCTGCTGAGTAAGAAACATGTCTGAAGCACACAGACATGGTATTTTCATTTCAACTTCAGCGGTTTCAATAGAATGACTGAGGCTTTTTATAAATTATTGTTTTGGCCTTGTAAATCTGCAAATCTGTTTTCAATCAAGTGGGATCATTGTCTCTTGCAGTGCAATATTTCAAAAGGACAAGTTGGTATAATTGACCAAGATGTGGACAGCTCAGCATCATTTTCTTCATGGAGCCTTAGCAAGTTGCTTTATTGCACAAGAAGTCTGATTTGTCCTAAGGTAACAGACATAGATCTTTTAACCTGTCAAGAAAACTGACTTTTGACATTTTAGAATAAAGAGGCTACAGATTCTTCAGTCCCGGCTACTTAACATAAGTAAGATTGTTATGATTACCATAATTGTCCCTTAATTTGGAAAACACTTGTGGTTTAAAAAGAGCTTCCAGTTTTGCTACCCTAATGACTTTGTTTTTCTGTTTCTTATCTCACATGATGCTACCTGGCAATATTTTCCAGGCCTGGCTTCCCAATTGGATGTCTGTTGAGAGTAGGGGCAGGTTTTATTCATCTTGGTTTCTCCCCTAGTGCCTGGTGCTTGTTTTGCAAACAGCAATTATATTTTAAGAAGCGTTTTTCAAAGTGATTTTGACTCCCCCAAACAACCTTGTGTGACAGATAAGGCAAGAAATATTGTCACTTAATTAGCTGAGGCTGAGGGAGGTAATAAGCCATATGTGAGGTCCAGCCCCTCACCAGTGTTCCTTCCTTTCTAAATAGACAAGTCTCAAGTATCTTCATTCCACTAAAGTCCCCTGATTCATCTGGGTATTCCCAGATCATCCTGATATTCAATTCAGGGGATTTCCACTCTAAAATAATATCACTGATATGAGGCCTTGACATATTTTCCTCTGCCTTCTCCTTAAATCATTCTGATGATACATGAGACAAAACCCCAGAAAATCAGGACCCCTAAACTCTTGCAAGAATTTGAAAAGGAACTTTACTTGTTACAGTACTTGAGCAATTCAACTAAAAATCCTAGCTTGTGGCTCCTGCATTCATTGCTATGTGAAATGGAATAGATCCACTGGTTAAAAGAAGGTAGGGAAACGATTTGCTGCATTCTGTCATATACATAACTATTTCATCGTCAAGGACGCAGGGTTTTGGTCAACCAGAAAATTGCACCATTATCTCTCTGCTGAATAGGACCATCTTATTGAAAGGGACGGATATTGGGCTCCTGGGTGGCTCAGTCTGTTAAACATCTGCCTTTGGTTCAGGTCCATGATCCCAGGGCCCTGGGATCGAGTCCCACATCAGACTCCCAGGTCAGCAGTGAGTCTGCTTCTCCCTCTCCCTCTGTCCCTCCCTGCTACTTGTGCTCTCTCTCTCTCTCGTGCTCTCAATCTCTTTCTCTCAAGTAAATAAATAAAATCTTAAAAAAAGAAAAGGCCAGATATTGTGTCTTGTTTAAGAATTACTGCCTAACGGGGCACCTGGGTGGCTCAGTGGTTTAGCGTCTGCCTTCGGCTCAGGTCATGATCTCAGGGTCCTGGGATCGAGTCCCGCATCGGGCTCCCTGCTCCTTGGGAGCCTGCTTCTCCCTCTGCCTTTCTCTCTCGCTCTGTCTCTCATGAATAAAAAAAAAAAAAAAAAAAAAAAAAAAAAAAAGAATTACCGCCTAACAATAAAATACATAGACACACACATATTTTATACACATATTTTTTTTCAAGTTGCTTTGAAGTCCTATCATTTGGGTCTTCAATTTTCAAATCAGCTGGAATAATTTTTATTATGGCATGAGTTTGGGGTTATTTTTTAAAAATTTTTATTTAAACTCAATTTAGTTAACACATAGCATATTATTAGTTTCAGGGGTAGAATTTAGTGATTCATCAGCTGCATATCACACCCAGTGCTCATTACAACATCTGTCCTCCTTAATGCCCATCACCCAATCACCCCATCCTCCCCCTACCTCCCCTCTGACAACCCTCTGTTTCCTAGAGTTCAGAGTCTCTTATGGTTTGTCTCCCTCTCTGTTTTTATCTTATTTTATTTTTCCATCCCTTCCCCTATGTTCATTAGTTTTGTTTCTTAATTTCCTCATATGAGTGAAATCATACAGTATTTGTCTTTCTCTGACTGACTTATTTCACTTAGCAGAATACCCTCTAGTTCCATCTATATTGTTGTGAATGGCAAGATTTCATTCATTTTGACGTCTAAGTAATAGTCCATTATATCTATCTATACCTATATCATCTATCTATCTATCATCTATCTATCATCACATCTTCTTTATCCATACATCTGCCGATGAACTTCTAGGCTCTTTCCTATTTTAGCTATTGTGGACATTGCTGCTATAAACATTGGGGTGCTGCTATAAACATTGGGGTGCATGTGCCCCTTTGAATCACTATGTTTGTATCCTTTGGATAAATACCTAATAGTGCAATTGCTGGGTCATAGGATAGCTCTATTTTTAACTTTTTGAGGAAACTCCATACTGTTTTCCAGACCGGCTGCACCACTTTGCATTCCCACCAACAGGGTAAGAGAGTTCCCCTTTCTCCACATCCTTGCCCAAATCTGTTTTTTCCTGAGTTGTTAATTTTAGCCATTCTGACTGGTGTGAGGTGGTATCTCATTGTGGTTTTGATATGTATTTCCCTGATGGGGATTAATTTTGTTTTAAATATGGAATAGTCACTTCCCCATTTTATTTTTGAAAAGTTCATTTTCCCCAGTAATTTGTGGTGTCACTTCAATAATTGCCTTACATTCAAGGGTCTGTCTCTGGGCAGTGTATTTGGCTCCATCGATCAATCTTACACTGTTTTAATTAATGCAGCTTAAAAATAAGTCTTTATATCTGCTAGGGCAAGGATAACATCCTAGTTCTTTGGCAGAATTTTCTTAGCTACTCTTAGACAACTATTCTTCCATGTGACTCTTAAGTAACATTTTGTCAAGATCCATGAAAAAATATTACTGGGAAATTGATTGGAATAGACTAATTTGGAAAGAACCTACACCTCATTTCCTGGCCTTCAACTCCACAAGGGTATATTTTCTGTAATCTGACCCAATCTCACACCATCCCTGATTTCCCAAACCTTTCCACAATGCACTCAAGGACTCAGTCTGTCATTAACATATTCCTTATGAACTAAACCCGAAGATATTGCTTCCTCTGAAGCTCTATCAGTTGGAGGCAATCTTACTTTCCACATACTTAGTGGATCTATACGTGGAGTAGATGTCTTATTACTGCCACTTCTCAACTATTTACCCTCCTTTTTCTCTAAAATACCCATGTCATTTGAAAAAGATACTATCAGACTACTTTTGCTATTACTTTATATCTCAAGTACAGAGCTCCTGGGTTCTTTCTCCTCACTTATGGACTCTTAGCCTCTGCCCCATGGCTTTTCTCTCCATGGCTGCTGTTGTCATCCTTGCTGGTGATTTTCATATTCATGTAGATGTCTCTGCCCAATTACCTGTCTTCTTTTCATGATCTCGTTCTTCTCACTTAGCCACTCACCTCAACTTACACAACTCCAGGGTCCTAGCTTAGCCCTAGTCATTACAAATAATGCCCTCCCCCCAAAAAAGAATCTCAGCTTCAAGCCTCTCCTTCTCTGACCAGCACCTCCTGTCTTTTCAGCTCCTTCTGGTGCCACTTTTCCAGAAACACTTTCACCTCACTGAGGACTCTAGTTCATGGTAGGTGGGATCCTACCTATCACTCCTTTCTGTCATCGGTCCCCTCCTGGTCCCATGTCCCTCCATATACCATTTATTCTATGTTCCATGATTATAATCACATGTTTGCCTCTCTCTTTTTCCAGGGTACTTACATTAGTTCCCTATTGCTACTGGAACAAATTACCACAAATTTAGTGCCTTAAGACAACACAAATTCAATATCTTACAGTTCTACACATCAGAAAAAAAAAGTGGATCTAACAGGCTGAAATCCAGGTGTTCACAGGGCTGCATTTCCTTTTGAAGGTTCTATGGGAGAATCAGTTTTCTTGCCTTTCCAGCTTTGGGAGTCTGCCTGAGTTCCCGTACTCCTGCCCTTTCCATCTTCAGAGTCAGCAGTGGCTAAGCAAACCCCTCTCATATCACATGGCTCTGACCTTCCCAATGATAAAGACCCTTGTGATGACATTGCCCACTTGGATAATTCACAATAATCTCCATCTCCAGGTCACTGGATTGATCATTTTAATTCCATCTGCAACCTTAATTTCGCCTTTGTCATGTAACATAACATAATCACAATTTCCCAGGATTAGGACAAGACATCTTTGTGGGGCCATTACTCTGTCTGTTATAGGACTTAGATGGCAAATCCCTATGTTGGTGAGATTAAAACTCTGTCCATACTCTGGACCATACTCTGGAAACAGAACATGACATTCACCCCATGACAAGAGACCTTAGTGTCTTAGGCTGTCTGGGCTGTGACAATGAAATAACATAGATTGGATGACTTAAGCAACAAACATTTTTTTTTTTTCTTCTCACAGTTCTAAAGGCTGGGAGGTCCAAGACCAAGAATCCAGGAAATCAACTTTTTGGTGAGGGCCTTCTTTCTGGCTTGCAGAAGGCTGCCTTCTCCCTGTATCTTCATGTGGTGGAGAGGAGAGAGAATGCTCTGGTTTCTTCTTCTTCTTATAAGGACATTAATGTCATCACAGAAGTCCCACCCTCATGACTTCATCTAAACCTAATTACCTCCCCAAATGCCCCACCTCCAAATACTGTCACACTGGAGTTTAGAGCTTCAATCTCTAAGCAGTCAAGGATTCCAGAACTCAGTTTACAGACCTCCTCTTGATTAGGGTTGATGATTTTTAAACAATAGCTGTAAATTGATAACTCTCAAATTTGTTCTTCCAGCCCTGATCTTCCCCTGAATTCACACTTAAATATCCAACTTCCAACGTGGCATCTTCACTTGGATGTCTTCCAAGGATTAAATATTAATTTTTCCCAAACCAAACTCTTCATCCACATCTCCACACTGATAAATGTCCTCCTATATTATTTTCAAATTCATTATAAAATAGCTAAACCTATTGTCTCTACCATTAAGTATAACCCAAGACGGATCTTTCCTCTCCACCTCCTATGCTACCTTCTAGTGCACTCTACAACCCATTGTCTTTTGCCTGTACCAAAGCAATAGTTTTTCTAACCAGCCTTTCTTTTTCCACTCTTACCTGATAAAGTCTAGTCTGTTCTTTATACAATAAATTAAGTAGTCCAATTAAAATTTTAACCTGTTTTTCATCTTCCCATCATGCTTAGAATAAAATCCATCCCTTATCATGACCTACAAGATCATTCATCATATGGCCAACCTTATCTCCTCCTACTATTCCCTTGTTCACTCTATACAATCACATTAGCTTCCTTGTTCTTTCTTGAATGTGTTGTGCCAGGAGTTGTCTTTTCCCTTATGTTCTCATAAATGTCTCCTTCACCTCACTAAGTCTCTACCTAAATTCATCTCCTTCCAGGCCATTTCTGATATTCTTGTCTGATATACTTCCCTAGTCACTATCTTTCCCCTTATTCCTTCTTTATTTTTCTTCAAGATCCTTTACACTATTTGACATATTACATATTTACCATTTGTGTATTTTTTGAGTCTCCCTCTAAAATGTACTCTACCTGAGATGAAGGATTTTGGTTATTTTGTTTACTGCTGTATCTTCAGAGCCTAGAAGAGTGACCAGGCCACAGAGGCTCTCTTTAGTTATTTGCTAACTGAACTGACTAAATGATTGAATGTTATTAAACTTTCCTGTCTGTATGTGGTATAGCTCTTCATTTCTTTCCTTTTACAAATTTCAACAATGTTTTGAAGCCCACAGTGGTTTCTAGCTATAGAATTCCTAGACCCAAAGTTGCCTTTTGATAGTGAGAGAGAGAGAAAAAGAGAGAGAGAGAAAATGACAGAGATGCTCTGCTTCTCATAGCTTAGGTAGCTAGTACTCTGCCATTTTGGAACGTGTGAATTTATTTTCTGGGATATCCATGCTTCACTCCAGGCTAATTAAATAAAAAAAAATTGGGGGTGGATGGGGACAGATATCAGTTATGTTTTAAAGGTCCCCAGATGATTTGAATATTCAGCCAATGTTGAGAACTATTCTTCTAAATGCTGAGAACCAAGGGTGAAGTTATACAGAGCAAATTCATGACCTGGCTTTTTCCCAGATAGTCACCTCCCCAACGACCACCATTCTTTAATCCAGTGTTGCTCATGGTTCTCTCACTGCACCATGTTCTCATTACACTCTGGACCTTTACTTGTTACTCCCTTTGGGATTATCTGCCTTCCCTTCTTTTTCCAAATCCCATTTATCCTCTAGACTCTGCTCAGACTCCTCCAAACTTCCCAGAGCATCTTCTCACGGTTTGTGAAAGACCGTCTTTCTCAGGGCCCCTCAGCATTCCACCCTTACCTCCACCATCCCATTGGGCAAATGACTTTGGTTGTTTGTTTCCTTTCTGTCTCTCCCATCAGATTGAATGCCCTTTGAAGTCAGGGACTATAGAATATTGATCTATAACTTCTCAGCTCTTAGAAGAATGCTCAGTACATCATAGGCCCTTAATGAATGTTGGATTAGTGTTTGAAAATCATGAGGATGTTTGAATAATCACAGACCTGTACCTCTGAAACAAATAATACATTATATGTTAAAAAAAAAAAAAAAAGAAGATAGTAGGAAGGGA
This sequence comes from Mirounga leonina, assembly GCF_011800145.1. NCBI lineage: Eukaryota > Metazoa > Chordata > Mammalia > Carnivora > Phocidae > Mirounga > Mirounga leonina. Next base: position 70,197,952 of record NW_023270415.1, on the reverse strand, counting down.
AAAAATGAAGAGCGGGAAATCGGAGGGGGAGACGAACCATGAAAGACTATGGACTCTGAGAAACAAACTGAGGGTTCTAGAGGGGAAGGGGATAGGGGAATGAGTTAACCTGGTGATGGGTATTAAAGAGGGCATGTATTGAATGGAAAAAAAAAAAAAAACCTGATTGGTGCTGCTACAGCTTTGGGGGCAGAGCTCAGGACAACTTGCCACAGCCAGTGTGGAGTAGGTTGTGATCACCAATGCGTGCATGCTGGGGAGTCACCTCTCAGACCATGGTGGGACCACTTTGAGCCTAAGAGTTTATGAGACTTCCTATTGAGAAAGACATAGCCCAGTGTGGAAAATTGTTAGCAATAAGCTTTTGACACCATGTGGTCTGATTTCCCCAATTTAATGTCCCTTGAAGCTTACTCAACTCCAATCTTCACCCATAAAAAAGATGTCTATAAATTGTGTTTCAAAAGACCATAAGTAGTTGTCTTGGAATTCAGTCCTCCCACCGCCTCCTCCCCAAAAAGCACATTTAATAAATGACTAGAAAAATTCCCTTTAACCTGTCTTGGTCAAACATTTTACAAACTGTTTTTTTTTTTTTTTTTTTTCAGGAGAAAACAGAAGTTAACACCAGCATCAGCATCCCATTATTTCATATTGTTAGATAGTTGCGTAAATGAAATTGTCTTAAATTGACTATTTAACAAATTATATTTTTCATTCCATAGTATTACCCCATCACTCTCAGCTAATATTTTGGCTCTTTTATTAATTTTTATGAGATTAAAATAGTTCAAATATTGTACTAGATAGCTATCTGGACAAAGGCAGACATTAACAGATAAGGGAACAAAAATTTTGCAGCCAAATGTGGATAGACAAGGAGAGCAGTTTATTCCTGGTGTGCCAGAGCCTTCAAATGAACAGCCAAGCCCAGAACTATACTGGTCTCCAGTGAGCCCAAATCATGCTGACAGTGGTGCCATTACTGTGAAATTAAGTCCTGTCTGGTCATGTCTACATTAGAACAAAAATGACAATAGGATAAGTTAATGAATAATGATCAGCAACAATAATAACAACAGTAATTTGTAGAGTCCCTTCTTTTCAACTCATTTTTCTATGATATGGAGAGCTTCCTAATTTCTTGAAGAATGAATTAAAAGGATTCCAAATTATAGAACTAGTGCAGGCTTTTTATATCACAGAAAGAAATGTTTAGTAAAAAGGAGAAGAAAATTCTACATGAACAGCATGGAATTTATAGAGGTCTATGGTTGGGTATAAGGAGCAGAAGTGATAGCATTGGACCGAGGCACAACAATATTTCGGTAAGTTAGTGGTTCTCAATCAACTTGGGGCAATTTTGCCCCCAAGGAACAGTTGGCAGTGTCTAGGGCATTTTTAGTTGTCACGGCTTGGGGAAGGAGGTGCTACTGGCATTTGGTGGGTAAAGGTCAGGGATGATATTAAATATCCTACAATGCACCAGGCAGCTCCCACAGCAAGGAATTCTCCAAATTAAAACTTTGATAGTGTCAAGGCTGAGAAACTTTTCTGATAAGGCAAACTCAGTTGAATTTCTGCCTCCAACACTAAGAGCTACGTGACAATTTGAACAATTTGCCTTGCTTAACTGTGCCTGGGTTTCCTTAAGTATAAAATGAAGATAATAATAATAATACAAATGGGATTTTCAGAGGGTTAATAAAATAATTTGTGGAAAGTTTCCCCCCATAGTTAATATGTGAAGTTTCCCTCACATAGTAAATATGTGAAGGAATTAGGTATGACTACTAGAATATTCTGTCTGGATCCAGAGATAATCTAATCCTATCTTCCTCCCCATGAAGGAAGGTGCTTTACCTATAGCAACCTTAGGAGATGTTATTCACCTTTTCTTGTGATTCCCTGAAAACCAAAACCATTTTTAGGTAGCTCTAACTATTAAATATTGCTCTTTCATATTATGCCTAAGCTGCCTACCCAAAATTTGAACTCATTTGTTTTGGAGGAACCCCCTTGAATAAAATACCACAAGTCTCATTACTCTTTCATGTGTTAGTACCTCAAATGCCAGCAAACTGTATAACCTGAAAAGAGAGTAAGGTTCTCCCTATCATCTTTAATATGAGGATATGACTACTCACCTTGTAGTTTTAGTATGATAATATCGTGAGATAATAGAGGTTGCAGGATATAACATAGTTCTTCACAATTTAAAGACTTAAAAATGTTTCTGACATTCTTTCCTTTTCAATACAAATTTAATGTCAATGATGAGAAAGAGAAAGGCAGGTTTCTAAGGATAATTGAAGTATATACCACATGCAGGCTATTTCTCTATTTTTGAAAGAGGTGCCACTCAATAAAGACATGTCCATAAGATCTGGTTAATTCGTCCCTTTATCTTTTGCAATTCCAAAACATCCTATCCTCCCCCTCTTCCTCTTCTTTCTTGTCTCAGCAAATGGCATTCCATTCATTTCATCTACCTTGTTCCATTTCAGTGCCTAAACCAAATGCCCCCTTTCCATCCTTGATTCCTCCTTTTTCTTCATCTTCCATAGATGGATTCCATTTATACTAGCTCCTCATTAGATCTTAAATCCAGCTATTCATTTCCATCTATAATGCCACTCCCTTAATGAAGGACACCATCATTTATCTCCTGGTTTATTACTAAAGTAACCAACTAATCTCCTTACTTGTATGCATTTAAGCCCTTCTTTTAAATAGACTTACAATGATTTATTAACTATGTCTACACATAATGCAAAAGGCTTTGTAACATCTCTTTATTGAAGAGAAAAAGTCTATCTTACCGACCTGGCAGTGAATTTTGACCAATTAAAAACCCACTCACGCTTGAATTCAAAGAACAGTATCTAAACATTCACATCAACAAAAATGAATTTTATTTTAGGTGTTTAGGTCCTCAGAATTACTTCTTTCACTTTTCATGTCCAACTTGCCTCCTGATCCAATATAGCTCTAGGGGACCCTTCTTGTTAGGGAGATATCTCTGGGTATGGATGTGTTCCCTTCATCCCTCCTATGTAGTGAGGAATATCCATATTTTTCTATCTTCCTTCCACAATTACTTCCTGCCCATACCTTTCACGGTGAAATCAGGACCTTGATGTTCTTGGTTAATGAGGAGAAAAGGTGAATGGAAGTGTCATTAGTTACCACCTCACATTTTGTTTTAATGTCTACCAGATTTGATTTCCCTTTTGAACTCAGTAGAAGCTTTTCCACCAACTACAAGATCCCAAATCACAATATCAAAGAATTTTTTTAAAGATTTATTTGTTTTGGGGAGGGGGCAGAGGAAGAGGGAGAGAGAGAATCCACAAGCAGACTCCCTGCTGAGCACGGAGTCTGATGCCGGGCTCTATCCCAGGACCCTGAGATCATGACGTGAATTGAAATCAAGAGTCGGCCGTTTAACTGATTCAGCCACCCAGGCCCCCTAAAAGAAATCAAAGAATTTTAAACCTCAAAGACCATAAAACTTAAATGTGTTTCAGGAGAATGGCCAAATGGTAAAGTCATCTTTTAGCCAGACGTTCCAACATTTCTTAATTTTGAACAAATACACCAACCTATCTGCCGACTGTAAATAAAAACAAAATGCACCATCTGCATCTTGGCTTTAAATTGTACAGTTATAAGAAAACATTAGTCTACTCTTTTCAGAAAAATCCCCTTCTTCAGCACCATCACATTACTTGGTTCATATACAATCTGCTTTCAATTTGTTGAAATTTTAGGTTCTTAATAGGCATAGACTTAATTTCTATAATACGTTTTTTTCATATTCAGCATATTTATTTGTATCTTGGCTTGCTTTCCCTAATCCAACAACCAAGACACTAAAAAGGGTGTCTTTATAATCATGTTGCAAATGATATATATTCTAGAGTGTGCATTTGAGCAAGCTCCTGCCTTCAGTGTAGATGTGCACTGATCATAGTATCGCAACACCAATAGTCTTGACAAACTTGAATAAAAGACATGTCCCCCAATTTTGTTTTTGGAACATACCTCCATTAGAAATGTGTCTTAGATGAATGGATAAAGAAGATGTGGTATATATGTACAATGGAATATTATGCAGCCATCAAAAGGAATGAGATCTTGCCATTTGCAACGACGTGGATGGAACTGGAGGGTATTATGCTGAGCGAAATAAGTCAAACAGAGAAAAACATGTAGCATATGACCTCACTGATATGGGGAATTCTTAATTGCAGGAAACAAACTGAGGGTTGCTGGAGTGGGGGGTGGGGTGGGAGGGATGGGGTGGCTGGGTGATAGACACTGGGGAGGGTATGTGCTCTGGTAAGCACTGTGAATTGTGCAACACTGTTGAATCACAAATCTGAACCTCTGAAACAAATAATACGTTATATGTTAAAAAAAAAAAAAGAAGAAGAAGATAGCAGGATGGGAAGAATGAAGTGGGGAATCGGAGGGGGAGATGAACCATGAGAGACTATGGACTCTAAAAAACAAACTGAGAGTTCTAGAGAGGAGGGAGGTGGGAGGATGGGTTAGCCTGGTGATGGGTATTAAAGAGGGCACGTTCTGCATGGAGCACTGGGTGTTATGCACAAACAATGAATCATGGAACACTCCATCAAAAACTAATGATGTAATGTATGGTGATTAACATAACAATAAAAATTTAAAAAAAAGAAATGTGTCTTAATATTTAACATCTTCCTTTTAAAAATCATTCTTGTCTATGACTAAAATGCTACAGGAATATATGCCTAGAATCTCTTTTTAGAGACTGCTTTACGAATCAAGAAAAACTAGCTATAAATGTCAAGAAATTGCATTATGTCTGCTGGTTAGTTATCTGTAGTCATTTATCCTACTGTTTTTCTTCCAATATTCCTTGTTTCAATATCTCTTTTTTATATCTCCCACCATCTTTCTACCAGTTGCTTGAGTTTCCTCTTCAGTCCCTGAAGTCTTTTACCTTAAAAGAGTAAGCGTGCCTTTTTTTTTTTTTTTAAGGTTGTATGGTTAATCACCTTAGGAAACCAGTCAGAGGTATAGAAAATTGCAAACACTGAATAGTCACCAAGCTTTGACAAAGTGGTACAATATGTTTAAACAGGTGCACTGGCATAAAAAAGTATAGAATTTAAAATTATATCTCAGTTTCACTACTTTAGAGATGTCACTTCTCCAAAACTCAGTTGTCCCCTGAAAAACAAGACAATACCATCCAACCTTTAAGATTGTTAGAAAAACTAGAGATAATTCATACATTCAACAAACATGTGCTAGGCTCTGAGTGTACAATGGTGGACAGGTCTATTACATAGGTCTGATTGGTCTCTGATAGGTTTATGGCCTCATGAAGTTCACATTTGATTGAAGGCCAGGCAAAATAATAAATAAGCCTACAGCAAATAGATATTTATGAGTGGCCTAAATTAAAAATATATGAACTAAAGGTGAAGATATAGGGCACTTTGGAAAATTTTTCTTATAATTTTTGAAGTTATTTGTTGACCTCACTTTTTTGTATGTCTAGAAAATTACCCTAATCTATTGGGGCTTTCTCTTGAGTGACATGTCAATTACCTGGGCATAAAATAAGGTAATCCCTGATCTGGGAGAGAGAATGTCCTCTTCTGCTTTTGGACTCCAAAGAAAGAGGTCAAGAGGAAGGGCCAGATTTAGTCACAGCTAGTGGCTGACTTGTCCAAATGGTTAGCCTGAGGGCAGGGCTCCATGCATTTAGATTTGAAGAAACTAAACACCATGAGCTTATGTGGTACATATAAAATCCTTTGTTCTTATAGAAAGGGAACTGAGGTAAAAATTGGTGGCAAGTAAAATAGGGGTCAATATATCTCATAAAGTTACTAATATGAGGACTCATTGCTGTATCTAGAAATATAATTTCATAGAATAATTATTTTTATTTTGCATCATATTTTCCGATTAGATATTTTGAACATTAACCTTCTCAAGTACTCATTGGGTTCATCAGCTCACACTGACTGAGTCCATATAATTCTCCAGAGACTTTAAAAGGCTGGAGATATGGTAAAGAGGGATTTATTTCTAGCCTCAAGGAGCCCAGAGTATATGGGGAAGGCAGACAGTAGATGAATCACTGCAGCGTGATACAGTTAATTCTCCAGTGGGACTGAATGCTGGAGCTCAGAAGTTTCAATACATCAAATCTCCAGGGTGTGGCGTGTTGACGTTTGTTTTCTTTTCTGGGATAGAAGGAAAGAAAGAAAAGAAAGAAAAGAAAGAAAGAAAGAAAGAAAGAAAGAAAGAAAGAAAGAAAGAAAGAAAGAAAGAAAGAAAGAAAGAAAGAAAGAAAGAAAGAAAGAGAGAAAGAGAGAAAGAAAGAAAGAGAGAGAGAGAGAGAAAGAAAGAAAGAAAGAGAGAGAGAGAAAGAAAGAAAGAAAGAAAGAGAGAGAGAGAGAGAAAGAAAGAAAGAAAGAGAGAAAGAGAAAAAGAGAGAGAGAGAGAGAAAGAAAGAAAGAAAGAGAGAGAGAGAGAGAGAGAGAAAGAAAGAAAGAAAGAAAGAGAGAGAGAGAGAGAAAGAAAGAAAGAAAGAAAGAGAGAAAGAGAGAAAGAAAGAGAGAAAGAGAGAAAGAGAGAGAGAGAGAGAGAGAAAGAAA
>NW_023270415.1:70037012-70176290 GCF_011800145.1 Mirounga leonina | reverse complement strand
TGCAAGGTTGGTTCAACATCCGCAAATCAATCAATGTGATACAATACATTAACAAAAGAAAGAACAAGAATCATATGATCCTCTCAATAGATGCAGAAAAAGCATTTGACAATGTACAGCATCCTTTCTTGATCAAAACTCTTCAGAGTATAGGCATAGAGGGTACATATCTCAAGATCATAAAAGCCATCTATGAAAAACCTACAGCGAATATCATTCTCAATGGGGAAAAACTGAGAGCTTTCCCCCTAAGGTCAGGAACGCGGCAGGGATGTCCACTGTCACCAATGCTATTCAACATAGTATTGGAAGTCCTAGCCACAGCAATCAGACAACAAAATAAATCAAAGGCATCCAAATCGGCAAAGTAGAAGTCAAACTCTCACTCGTTGCAGATGATATGATACTTTATGTGGAAAACCCCAAAGACTCCACCCCAAAACTGCTAGAACTCATACAGGAATTCAGTAAAGTGGCAGGATATAAAATCAATGCACAGAATTCAGTGGCATTCCTATATACCAACAACAAGACAGAAGAAAGAGAAATTAAGGAGTCGATCCCATTTACAATTGCACCCAAAACCATAAGATACCTAGGAATAAATCTAACCAAAGAGACAAAGGATCTGTACTCAGAAAACTATAAAATACTCATGAAAGAAATTGAGGAAGACACAAAGAATTGGAAAAACGTTCCATGCTCATGGATTGGAAGAACAAATATTGTGAAGATGTCGATGCTACCTAGAGCAATCTACACCTTCAATGCAATCCCTATCAAAATACCATCCACTTTTTTCAAAGAAATGGAACAAATAATCCTAAAATTTATATGGAACCAGAAAAGACCCTGCATAGCCAGAGGAATGTTGAAAAAGAAGGGCAAAGCTGGCGGCATCACAATTCCGGACTTCCAGCTCTATTACAAAGCTGTCATGATCAAGACAGTATGGTACTGGCACCAAAACAGACACATAGATTAATGGAACAGTACAGAGAGCCCAGAAATGGACCCTCAACTCTATGGTCAACTAATCTTTGACAAAGCAGGAAAGAATGTCCAATGGAAAAAAGACAGTCTCTTCAACAAATGGTGTTGGGAAAATTGGACAGCCACATGCAGAAGAATGAAACTGGACCATTTCCTTACACCACACACAAAAATAGACTCCAAATGGTTGAAAGACCTCAATGTGAGACAGGAGTCCATCAAAATCCTAAAGGAGAACACAGGCAGCAACCTCTTTGACCTCAGCTGAAGCAACTTCTTCCTAGAAACATCGCCAAAGGCAAGGGAAGCAAGGGCAAGAATGAACTATTGGGAGGTCATCAAGATAAAAAGCTTTTGCAAAGCAAAGGAAACAGTCAACAAAACCAAAAGACAACCGACAGAATGGGAGGAGATATTTGCAAATGACATATCAGATAAAGGGCTAGTATCCAAAATCTATAAAGAACTCATCAAACTCAACACCCAAAGAACAAAGAATCCAATCAAGAAATGGGCAGAAGACATGAACAGACATTTTTCCAAAGAAGACATCCAAATGGCCAACAGACACATGAAAAAGTGCTCAATATCGCTCGGCATCAGGGAAATCCAAATCAAAACCTCCATGAGATACCACCTCACACCAGTCAGCATGGCTAAAATTAACAAGTCAGGAAACAACAGATGTTGGCGGGGATGCGGAGAAAGGGGATCCCTCCTACACTGTTGGTGGGAATGCAAGCTGGTGCAGCCACTCAGGAAAACAGGATGGAGGTTCCTCAAAAAGTTGAAAATAGAGCTACCCTATGATCTAGCAATTGCACTACTGGGTATTTACCCCAAAGATACAAAAGTAGGGATCCGAAAGGGTACGTGCACCCCGATGTTTATAACAGCAATGTCCACAAAAGCCAAACTGTGGAAAGAGCCAAGATGTCCATCAACAGATGAATGGATAAAGAAGAGCTGGTATATATACACAATGGAATATTATGCAGCCATCAAAAGGAATGAGATCTTGCCATTTGCAACTACGTGGATGGAACTGGAGGGTATTTTGTTGAGCGAAATAAATCAATCAGAGAAAGACATGTATTATATGACCTCACCGATATGAGTAATTCTTAATCTCAGGAAACAAACTGAGGGTTGCTGGATTGGGGGGTGGGGTGGGAAGGATGGGGTGACTGGGTGATAGACACTGGGGAGGGTATGTGCTCTGGTAAGTGCTGTGAATTGTGCAAGACTGTTGAATCTCAGATCTGTACCTCTGAAACAAATAATGCAATATATGTTAAGAAAATAAAAAAAAGAAGAAGAAGAAGGTCGCAGGAGGGGAAGAATGAAGCAGGGGAAATCGGAGGGTAGAGGAACCATGAGACAATGGACTCTGAAGAACAAACTGAGGGTTCTAGAGGGGAGGGGAGTGGGAGGATGGGTTAGCCTGGTAATGGGTATTGAGGAGGGCACATTCTGCGTGGAGCACTGGGTGTTATGCACAAACAATGAATCATGGAACACTACATCTAAAACTAATGATGCAATGTATGGGGTTAACATAAGAATTAAAAAAAAAAAGAATAGCAATATCCAACCCCCCCCCCCGCATTCCTGTTATGTAAAGAAGTTTAATGTATAAACAGTTTGGGCGCCTGGGTGGCTCAGTTGGTTAAGCGACTGCCTTCGGCTCAGGTCATGATCCTGGAGTCCCGGGATCGAGTCCCGCATCGGGCTCCCTGCTCGGCGGGGAGTCTGCTTCTACCTCTGACCCTCCCCCCTTTCATGTGCTTGCTCTCTCTCATTCTCTCTCTCTCAAATAAATAAATAAAATCTTTAAAAATTAAAAAAAAATGTATAAACAGTTAAATAAAGGAATCATTGTAGCTGAAAAAAAAAAAAAAGAAACTCTGGTGGCAACCCTCTCGGGTCCCCTCCCTCTTTGGGAGCTTTGTACTCAATCATTCAATAAACTTTACTTTCACTCAGTAAACCTTGCTTTGCTGCCCCACTACTCTGGCCGGTCTACCTCTTCATTCTTCAAAGCGGCGTGACCAAGAACTGTGGGCACCAAAGGAAAAAGAAATCCTGTAAGATTGGTACTCTGATCTCAGACATCCAGCCTCCAGAAGTGTAAGAAATAAATATTTGATATTTATAAACTACCCAATCTGTGCTATTTTTTTATAGCAGCCTGAAAACACTGACAGGTGCTTTGGTCTTTTCCCATCTGACCCCGTGGATCATCTGTTGCCTATCCCAACCTCCTTCAGACACCTCCCGATTCTTAGCACAGAGATATTTTTTACTTTCCCATGGTGCCTTAACAGTCATCTATTGTAGCAATATCCAGTGCTTACATTTATACCAAAGAGCTGAAAGTATTAGTCCTCAAAGGATCACTTGGGTAGTCCTTAGTGCAAGTTAGGGAAAGGATGCAGTTACTATCTGAGGAGGCCCTCAGCCGCCTAAAGCACCTACTAGATATGTGGTAAGGTAGGGTGTATGAGGAAGTGAGCATGTTTATTGGAGGTTATAAATAACAATGTAACATTTGTTGTAAAATACAAGACTTAGGTTTGAATTACAGCAACATCCTATAAACAGACGACACCTACAAGCACAAAACAAGAACGTAGTTCAATAACTGGAGTAGATTGAGACACTAAAACCATGGCTGCCACTACTATTGGCTGGAAACCAGCTCAAGCCAATTCAGGCTCAGCTCAGTGCCAGAAGACACCACCCTTTGATGAACAAAATGTCATTGCAGTAACCTGGGGGGCCAGAGGCTGGGTGAAATTGCCTGAGGCACTGAACAGTTTCCTTTTTATATTTAGCCCCAGGAATTCATGCCCTCATTCCTCCAGAGGAGCCACAATTCAGTTCATAGAGGAGAAGTCAAAAGGATTCCCGGCATAAACTGAGCCGATCAGAAACTACCTGTTTTCAGACCTTACGGATGTCGCTCTGAAATTGTTTGATTTTCATTTGCACTGAACAAGGAAATACAACCATATAAAATGGCAGGCAAAATGCAAATTCACTGGCCTGATTTGAAAGGTTTTCTCTTTGTGCTCTTTGGGCATGAAAGGTAATAAAAACATAGGTGGTCTGGGGACCATGCCTATGCACCAATGGGTAGGTCATTTCCTTTCTCTGGGCCTTTATTTCCTCAATTATTAAATAGTAGTTGAGCAGGAAGCTTTTGAAGGCTCTTTCAGGTCTTCAAAAGAGGATGGAGCTGTTAACATGGCTCAGGCCCAGGCCTCTCTCCTATCTGTGATTCAGATCACTGACATCAGCCTTCTAGGGCATTTGACCAAACTCTGAGCATCCTTTCAGGAAGTTGCTTTGCATTAAGTAGGCTCTTTCTGTTCTTTAGTCCCATATTGTTAACCAGATTTTACCTTGTTAACTACCTGCATTTTCTCCTCTTTGAGCCTCAGGGCCCCCTCTTTGTATAGTAGCTTAATTTGATGCCTGGGCAACTGCACTAGAATTTCCAGTGGGTACCTCTACTCAGCCTTTGCTCTAAGGCCAAGAGACATGCTTCCTTAGAAGAAAGGGAGATTGCACTTTTATAAGCTTTTTATTAATTCCCTTTTCTCAATTTAAGCATCTATAAACTCATGACAAGTGGGAATTAATGGACATTAAGGATTAATGGATCCATCCAGACATTTGTTCTGTAAACAGTTAATTAAGCATCTTTCACGTACCATGTGCTAAAGGCATTGCATATATCTTATGTAATTAAACAAATTAAAAATATTAATTGGTACCTACTAAGTATCTGGAAACACATATCCTGCATGCCTGGCAAATTTTCCTGAATTTTTTCTTTCATAATGTCCTTCCTTTAAAAAAAAGATAAAAATAAATTTTATCAAGATATAATTCACGTTTTGAGTATACAATTCAACGAGTTTTGACCAATATATATATATATCCATGAAACCACTCCAACCAAAATACAGAACATTTACATCATCTCCAGAAATTCCCTCATTCCCCTTTGCAATCAACTCTCTTCTATTATTGGCCCCAGGTAAGCACTCTTCCATCCTTATAGATTAGTTTTGCCTATTCTAGAATTTCATATAAATGGACTCATACAGTATGTTTTCTTGTGTCTTGTTTCTTTCACTCAGCATGATGTTTTTGAGATTTATCCAGATTGTTTATGTGTATTACTCATTATCCTTTTCTATTGTTAAACAATTTTTATTGTAAGGATATACCACAGTTGATTTATGTATTCATATACTGATGACATTCAGGTTGTTCCCAGTTAAGGCTATTATAATAAAGTTGCTATAAACACTCATGAACAAGGCTTTGTGTGAATACATGTTTTTATTTCTCTTAGGTAAATACCTAGAAATGGAGTTAGGTCATATTTAAGTATATGTTTTACTTTATGAGAAACTGCCAAAGTGATTTTAGAATAGTGGTACTATTTCATATTCCTAGAATTTTAGCTGCTCCACATTTTTGCCAATACTTAGTATTGTCAGTCTTTTAATTCCAGCCTTTCAAGTGGATGTTTAGTGATACCTCATTGGGATTTTAACTTCCATTTCCCTGATGACTAGCAAGGCTGAGCATTTTTGGATATGCTTATTGGTCATTCCTATGTCCATATATTGTTTATTGAAGTACTTTGGGTAGTTAGACTTTTTATAATTGAGTTGTAAGAGTTTTTTATATATTCTTGATACAAATTTTTCATTAGATATAGGCACTGGGAAAAATTTCCCCCAGACAGTGGTTTATTTTTTCAGTTCCTTAATGGTTTCTTTCATTTGTAATTCTAATGAAATCCAATTTATTACTTTGTAATTCTACAAAGTATTTGTAGAATTTGTACATTCTAGGCATTTGTAATTCTAAGAAATCCAATTTATTACTTATTTTTCCTTTGCGGTTAGTTATTTTGGGGTCAGGTCCAAGAAACCTTAGCTTATTCCAAGTTTGTGAATGTTTTCTCCTATGTTTTTCATTATAAGTTTTATAATTTTAGTTTGCTTGAAAGTCTATGACCCATTTTGAGCTAATTTTTACGTATAGTATGAGGTACAAGCCAAGTATTTTTTTTTCTACAGCTATCTAGTTTTACTACTACAATGTGTTGAAAGGATTATATTTCCCATATTTACTTACCTGGGTGATTTTGTAAAACCAATTGACCGTATGTGTGAGAGTCTGTTTCTGTATTTTCTATTTTGTTCAATTGATGTATATGTCTATCCTTATACCAATACCATACTGTTCTTGATTACTGAATCTTTAGAGTGATTAAAACAGGTAAGTCTTCTAATGTTGCTCTTTTTAAAAATTGTTTTAGATATTTTAGGTACTTTGATTTTCAATATTAATTTTTAAAAATGCTTGTCAAGTCTTATATAAAAATAGCCTGCTGGATTTTTCCTGGAGTTACATTCAGTCTATATGTCAACCTGAAAAGAATTGACATCTTGGGGCACTTGGGTGGCTCAGTTGGTTAAGTGTCTGCCTTCAGCTCAGGTCATGATCCCAGGGTCCTGGGATCAAACCCGTCATTGGGCTCCCTGCTCAGCAGGGAGCCTGCTTCTCCCTCTCTCTCTGCCTGCCGCTCTGCCTACTTGTGCTCTCTCTCTCTGTCTAATAAATAAATAAATCTTGAAAAAAAAAGAATTGACATCTTGACAATATTAAGTATTCCAATCCATGGGCATGGTATAGCTATGCTCCATTTACCTTCTTTTTTGTTTTCCTGGCGCTGTTTTACAGCTTTTAGTATACAGGTATTGCATATATTTTGTAAAACTTATTCTTAAGTATTTCATGCTTTTTGGTGCTATTGTAAAATATTTAAGATTTTTTTCCCAATTATTTATTACTACTATAAATATGCCATTGCTTTTTGTATATTGATTTTTTGTTGTATAACCTTAATAAACTCAGTTATTAGTTCATAAAGCTTTTTGTAGAGTCCTTAGACTTTTTTATGTACATAACATCTGTGAATAAGAATTGTTTATTTTTTTCTTTTCAGTCTATGTGTAATTTGTTTCTTTTACATGCACTGCAATGACTAGCATCTTGTTTGTGGTTGAATAGAAGTGATGGGAGTGGACATCCTTCTCTTATTCCCATTCTTCCAGAGAAGCATTCAGTAACACCATAGTATATAATCTGTAGGATGTTTTTGTGCATGTAGCTTTCAGAGAATTTGTTCATGAATGTTCTTTTTTAATTTCCTGAGATCTGGTTTTTCTCCTTTATTCTGCTAATATGGTAAATAATATTGATTGATTTTCAAATGTCTTATTATCTTTCCATTTCTGTTTGTTCATACATATGTATCAAAAATTAAAAGCTGCTTTAAACTCACTGTGCATAGGTCAGCCTTGTCAACTGATGGGCATCCTATAGGAAGATGTGCATTGTTCATTGTGTTGAGGGCTTCCCACATGTCATTATTTGTACTTCTTTTCTCTTTGGCTGGTCAGATACCCCATACAGGAATTCATCAATTCTTCCTTGAAGGTTAAGGCCTGTTCCCCACTGATTTGTTACTTCATTAAGAAAGAGAATATCATTGTAAGATATATAAATTTGTTTTCTGTTTCATTCTCTAACATCAGCTTAGAGCTGTCCTTCTGGCTCAGCCTCTCCAGAGACTAAACCTCCATTCTTCTGTGAGCTAGGAGAGGGGATGTTGCCTAGTGTGTGAGAGAGGAGAAGATAACTACAGGTCTGGCTTTTCTTATACAGTTTTTAGTCAATCATTCTTTTTTTTTTTTTTTTAAGATTTTATTTATTTGAGATAGAGAGAGAGAGAACACGAGCAGGGGGAGGGGGAGGGGTAAAAGGAGAGGGAGAAGCAGACTCCTCACTGAGCAGGGAGCCCAACATGGGACTCGATCCCAGAACCCTGAGATCATGACCTGAGTTGAAGGCAGATGCTTAACCGACTGAGCCACCCAGGTGCCCCTAGGAAATCATTTTGAGACCACTTTCAGAAGTATCTGATCTTTCGAACCTCTGAAACTTTCTGGAGTTTCATGGTACCAAACAGCTTGCTTTTAGGCTCTCTGTATTTCTAGCTTGGTTATCAGTACTGCAGAATATCATTGCTATATCTTCTTGCTAATACTGTTGTTGCCTCTCCTCCCTTTGTCTTTGTGAATTTATGCCTTAAAAATTTTTTTCACTGTCTTTTAAAATGGAGTTTGGAGAAGCAGCAGAGATTGATGGGGGTGTGCAGTTTTTTAGAAAGTCCTGGCATCAGTTTTTAAAAATATTTTTAAATATTTTCCCATTTGATGAGGAAACTGGGATGTAGTAAGCCTCGAGAAACAAGCGGATATTGCCATAAGGTCTTGTAAGTCATGTGTTTTTTTTCTTGAAGGCAGTGGAGAGCACTGAAGATTTTAAAAAGGATAACATTGTAATCAGAATTATGTCTGGAGTACAAAAAAGTTGTTGGTAAGGGTTAGGAATAAAGGCAGGGAGACTGGTTAGGAGGCTCTAGCAGCAACTGAAGAGAAAGTTAGGGCAATCTCATCTCGGGCGTCATGGCCTAGAATCCTAACCTCTGCCCTCAATTGTTTCTTTCAATCATCCATCCTTCCTTCCTTCAGTGAGAATGAATCCTGCCAGGTATACCTTCTAAATATCACTCAACTCTACTTTCTCTTTCTCTCCATCCCGGACAACCATCTAGCTCCCCAGACCTCAAGATATATCATGCATCTTTCATTCTGCTGCCAGAATGGTTTCTCTAAAGCTCTGGTCGATTGTGTTTTTCTTCAAATGAAAACTTTTCAATGGCTTCTCAAAGTTCAGAGGACAAAGCTCGAGATCCTTAGTCTAACATTTATTTTTATTGGATTTTGCAAAAGTATCCATCAACTACAGTGTATTGGACATTTTCTTTAAAAATAAAAGAGCTGATCCTTTATGATACACAGTTTGAAAACACTGCTTTAGATAACCTTCTCCATGTTGCTAAGCCTTAGGAGTCACCAGGTTCCTAACAACATAGATCTGGCCTCATCTGCATCATAAATCCCTGGGAAGTAGCAAATTAATAGTAAGAGAGAGAAAAAAGAAAAGAACACTAATATCTGTCAAATATTTGCTTTCTCTGTGTGACTCTTCCGGGAGCTTTACATGTGTAGCAAAGTAAAGAAACTATTTTAACTACTGAAGTTAGAGTTTCTCTTAGGAATGAAACTCTTTGTTTAAGGAAATACCTTGATGGATCACTTTGGATGGGCAAGATAAAGGCCTCAAAACTGATCAAACTCTGCAAGATAGATGAGCATGAAATTAGTGCTGAGAGAAAGGGAAATAAAGGTCCTAAATCACCTCACAGGAATTTGGACCCCACAGAGAAAAGTGGCCAAAAAGAAATTCAAGATGGCAGAACAGCATGAAGATGTGATTTAAAAATATAGATTAAAATCTCTGATTGCTAAAATTATATTGTTTAAATTGCTGTAATATGAGCCATTATATTCCCAAAAATTTCTATAAAGATGCACACTAATACCTAGTATGAATGATTTTGAGAGTATACCAAAGAAAGGTGTGTTTTCATATTTACTTAGTTTGAAACAGGTAGAATAGAGATGAAATGAGCATGAGCAGAGTTTGATGGAAACCAGAACTCATAGTCAATAGCAAGTAGGAGAATGTAAATATGCCACAACCCAGAAGTCACACAAAGCTTGGGCAAAGCACAAGATTTCCCACTGGACAGGGATATGTATTGTGAATCAAGATTTTAAAATCTCTCAATAGGAGGGCACGTTCTGCATGGAGCACTGGGTGTTATGCACAAACAATGAATCATGGAACACTACATCTGAAACTAATGATGTAATGTATGGGGATTAACATAACAATAAAAAAATTAAAAAAACTCTCAATACACAGTTTCTGCATAACAAATGACCACAAACACAGAGGTTTAAAACAATACATATTTATTATTTAATCATTTTTATGGGTCAGGAATACAGGCAAACTTAGCTGGGTCCTCTGCCTCAAGGCCTCTCTATTTAGAGTGAAATGGGGAGGGAGGGAGAGAGGGATTTATGCTAAGGACTTGTCTCACGCAATTGTGAAGGCTGGCAAGTCTGAAATCTGGCAGGCTGGAAATTCATGCAAGAGTTGCAGTCTTGAATCCAAATTTAATAGGACAATAGACTGCAAAATCAAACAAGGTTTCTATCTTACAGTCTTGTGAAGAATTCCATTTTCTTTGGGGGACCTTAGTCTTTGCTCAATTAAGGCCTTTGACTGAATGAGGCCCACCCACATTATGGAGAGTAATATGTTTTATTCAAATTCTATTCTTTTAAATGTTAATCTTTACTCAGAGTCTACCGATTTTAATGTTAATCCCATCTAAAAATTGCCCACACAAAAAACCTCTTTGTGTTTGACTAAACAAGTAGGCACCATAGCCTTGCCAAGTGGACATACAATATTAGTTATCACAGGTTACAGTCAAAGTGTTGGCCAGGGCTGGGTCTCATCCGAAGGCTTAACCAGGGAAGACCAGATCTTCTTCCAAGCTCCTCAGTTATTGGCAGAATTCAATTCCTCACATGCTGTTACATTAACGGTCTAAGTTCCCTGTGGGCTTTTGGGAGGAGTTTGTCTTTGTTTTTTGCCACATGGACCTCTCCATTTGGTAGCTTGCTTCATCAAGGTCATCAAAGGAGAGAGTCTGTTAGCAAAATAGAAATCATAATTTTATGTAACCTAGTCAAGGAAATGCTATCCCATGCCTTTGTCACATTCTATGGATTAAAACAAATTGCCAAACCATTCCACAACTAAGGGAGAGGACTATAGAAGAGTATGAACACCAGCAGGTGGGGTATTGTCTTAGAGACTGCTTGTCACAGTATGTTTATCTCTGTTAGCATTTGGATTTCAGGTAAACTATTTCATTAGAATTCTCTCAACCAGTTTATGAGATAAGTATTTTTATTCCCATTTCACGCATTAAGGAATTAGATCAACATAACATATGAAGTAACAGGCAAAGCTGGTAATCAAGCCTGCATCTATTTGTTACCAAATGCTACATCTTTCTTATTATACTGTAAAGAAAGTCAGTAAGGCATAAATAAAATATTGGAATTAAGCATCTCTGAGAACAAGCTTCTTCCTTGTTTTCCAAACTTTGAGATCCTATCCTTCAACCTATTATGGTTTCCTTTTTTGATTCACTAGAAATTCCAATTCGGAAGAATAACATGTTTGCTGTTTTCTCAAATCTAGGTACTCCATAGACTCTTAACTTTTCCAGAAAGAGCTCTAAGACCAGTAGGGGAGTGCAAGGGAATTTTTCTCAGAATTTCTTCTCATTCTTTATATTCCTGCTTTTGATTTTCTAGGCTTATGAGCTTATAATAATCTTTGGTGCTTCTTTGCATTGCAAAGATTAGCTTAATTTTTTGCCTCCCTAGTCATCTGACCCTAAAACTGAAGATACTCTCCTTTTTTGCACATTTAACTTTACATCATTCTTCAGGGTTAAACTATGGATTCTGTTTCAAGTTGTGCCCTGGGTCCTAAACTCTGGCTTCAAGATCTGCATTTATAACTGATTCTCATAACTAAGTAACTGCCTGGCATCCCAGTTTTTCTAGGATTGGGGTCCCTACTTTGATCCCTTCAAGGGTTTCTAGGGCTGCAGTTATGATTCTGAACCCAGTACATTGTAGCTCTTTTCTACCTTCTACCACACTGCCAGATAGCTGACCCTCTTCTTGTTTTGGCCTGTAGTTATTATCTAAATATTATTCATCACAGGTAAGTAGAGATGTGGAGTCTTATGACACTCCTTCTGTGTTTGTAAGGGGTGGGAAATGATACTAATGAAACTTCTAGATTATATTGTTAGGTTACTTGTTATAAACATTAAATACAAAAGAAGAAATTTCCAGGGAAGGGTGTGGAAAGAATAGGAATTTGGAAGCAGAGGCCTTTCTATAGTTCCTCAATTGTAAAGTAAGCTATGGCTATTCTTGAGGCAGGGTTTTGCCCTAGACATCTGTGCAATAGACCACCTCTCCTCCTTCCTCAAATTTCTTCTGTTGACCCCCATTTCATAGAGTATGGAATCCAAACTGCCTAGGCTTGTGTTCAAGCATTTCCATGGTCTGATAGCAAGTGATTTTTCCAATCTTATTTCCATGTTCTGTGCATGATAAACCTTCCCCCCCTCCTCATGTATAATAGTCTTCCCTTAATTCTCCACTTATTAAGCTTGATCCAAGATCTTTTCATTCAGGTTCATAAATATCAATATTCCTAGATAGCACTTACTGTTCCTTACAAGAATCTCAATGAAATGCTCTTTTATCTATGATCCTTGTTTATATCTACCCAGGCATATATTTCATTCTTTCATGTGATTTGGCTCATTATGTACATTCCTTTCTTTTCTTAATAGCCTAGAACACTTCTTAAAAAGTCAGAACTTGCTTTGTATTCTTAATTTTATTCCCACCCTCAGAGTCTATCACAATGCACTGAGCGAGTCATGCTGACAAAATGGGGTTGAGCATAAGACATAGATTTTAGAATCAGACATAGATTTTGGAATCAGACACACTTAAATTTGGAAATAGGTTCTGGCACTTACTGACTGTGTGATTGGAAAAGTTGCTTGGCCCTCAAGTCTTGGTTTCCTCATCTATCAAATGAGAATAGCATTGCTTCCTTCAGAGACATGAGGTAAGAACTCAGTAGTATTAAATGTATAGAAAGATCAGTACAATGTAGGGCATACAGCACTGTTTTTTCTCCAAACTTCCCATTTTCACAAGCCAGAGTCCACTCCCCGTTCCAACCTCCTCTCCCACCTCCTCTTCTTACATCCACCCCCACCATTAATAAGTGTTTATAAAATTGGATTGAATCCTCTGTGGTTGGCCTCCTTGAATCAGGAAGCAAATGACTGACAGGTTTTTGGTTTTTTTTTAAGATTTTATTTGTTTATTTGACAGAGAGAAACACAGCGAGGGAAGGAACACAAGTAGGGGGAATGTGAGAGGGAGAAGCAGGCTTCCCAACGAGCAGGGAGGGAGCCTGATGCGGGGCTCGATCCCAGGACCCTGGGATCATGACCTGAGCCGAAGGCAGACGCTTAACGACTGAGCCACCCAGGTGCCCCTGACTCACAGGTTTTAAATGATCTATTGACTTTTCTCTCCGCAGCCTTTCAGTTGTTTGGTGCCTTGCATCTTTGCTTTTCTCCTCCTCCCCCACCCTAATTTGCTATAAATCCATCCTTTGTGTTCTCTTTCTGTTCTAAAATTTCATTTTCACCTTCAAGCTCTTTGTTTATGTTGTGTCTCTCTTCTGCTGAAAGAGCATGGTCTTGCTAAGTTGACATTTATTTAATCTTCTGGCTTCTCAAAATCTGTATTTATGAATTTCCTAATGTTCCCAGTGCTGGGGATTTCAGTACACATGCCAGAGCTTTCTGAGTAAGTGCTCCAACCTGAAAGGAGAGCTGTTCCAAGGTTATGTCATCCCCACCATGGTGCTTCCTCATTGACAGCCAGGAAAAATAAAAGTTTCCATGGAGATGAAACAGAAACCAGTCTGTCTGATCAATTCTGATTTTTATAAATAGGAATCCATTTTAAGTCTATGTTGTAGCTTGAACTGCTGTTATAGTTAGAGGAAAGTGGCAAGTTATCAAGTAAATTTCTAGCATGGAATGTCTACTCAGCTCAGTATAAGAGAGAGACTAGGTCCTTGCCCTAAGGCGGCTTAAAATTTAGTTGGGAAATGAAAAGTAACACACAAGAACAAGAGGGTTATTAAAGACTAGGAATAGGAAGAGCTAGTTTAATTAACATTTATTGACTTAATGCATGAATAAGTAAATACAGATTGCTATGGACTGAATGTGTTCCTCCCAGTATTCATATGTTGAAACCCTAATCCTTAATGTGGTGGTATTGGGATATGAGGTCTTCCGAAAGTAATTAGGTCATAAGAGTGGAACTTTTAGCTCCTTCTCTCTCTCTCTCTCTCTCTCTCCCCACCAGGAGAGGATACAGTAAGAAGACAGTAAGCCAGGAATAAAGATCCACACCAAACCCAACCATGTTGATATCCTGATCTTGGACTTCCTAGCCTCCAGAACTGTGAAAAAGAAATTTCTGTTGTTTAGATCACCCAGTTTATGGCATTTGTTATATTAATACAAACTAAGACAATAGTTGGCTGATAAAAATGACTAAATGAATGAATAAATGAAGGTTTGAGCTCTAAGTTTTTTGCTTTAAAATTTGGACAAAGTTATCAATTCAAAGCAATTTCAATCACCTTTAAATTATTTTCATTGGAGCTCCACAATTATCTCATTAAGTTAGCAATCTAAGCTATTTCAACAAACTTTAAGTAACTACAATGGGCCAGACCATAGTGAGTCCTAAAGGAAAACAAGATGAATGAGATATTGTCCTTTCTCTAGGACAGAAACAGAATTTCCTGTCACCTTTCTATGGATTATTGCCAAGATATCCTAAGTATAGGCCCCCAATCTCCAATCCAGTAGAGTATCATTAGTTTTAAATATTATAATAGATTGAGTGGCAAGTTTGTTGGGATTCAGGACTACTCGCTGGTTGATCTGTAAACATTTTTCAGTATGTCTACTTCATCATTTGGAGAGTTTTACCCTTCTCTTTCTGGAAGAAGTTTGACACTATCCATTCTCTGTTCTAGATATGTGAAATGTTTGTTATGTTCCCAACTAGACTTTAAATTTCCCGAGAGAAGGTATATTTTTATTTATCTATGCTTTTCCTCAGAGCTTAGCCTAGTGCCTGACATATGGCATACACTCAATTATATTTACTGAGTGGATAAGTGTAATATAAAATAAAAATATGTATTTGCTCAATATGGATTTGGAGACTATTGCCATGTGTCACACAAAAATCTAAGCAATGGAGACATAAAGATGAGTAAAATGAGTTGTTGGTTCTCTAGGATCTCTCAGCCTGGTTGGGAACTCAGAATGCAAACCAGTATGGATAATTCAGTGTGCTAAGTATCATGGTAATGATAAACATTGGAGTCTGTGAGCAGTTGGCAGGGACCAAGAGTTCTGAAAGGACATTGGAAGAAAGGTGAACTTGAAGCAAGACATGAAGAACGAATAAGTTTGCAAGCCCCAAAGTTAGGAAGACAATTCCTTCAACAGAAGGATGAGTTCAAGATAGTGGTGAAATAGAGCTCATTGTAGATAGAAGGAACAGCCTATGCAAAGGCACAGAGAAGCGAGAATGTCTAACATTGAAACATAATTTGAGGTGGCCAGAATGGAGATGCATTATGGAAAGTCACAGCATAGGAGAGTAGCAACATACACTAGAGTCAGATCATGAAAGTGTGCCATACCAAGTAGTTTGAATTTCCTCTCTTGAGTAATAATAATAAGCCACTGGTTTTCTTTAAGGACAGCAGAGAGATAACCAAATCTTTGTCTTAGAAAGACAACTCTCACTAACACAGGGAAGTGATCCTGAGGATCAAGGAAGGAAAAAAAACATTTATTGAGTGACGACTATGTGCCAGGAAATTCATTAGGGCCTTTCATAGATATTATTGAAGTTTGCTTCATTTAATCCTTACAAAATCACAAGACATAAGCATTAGTATGCTCATTTAGCAGATTAAAAATCTGATGCCTGAAAATGGGAGTGGAAAAGTGACTAGAAATTGAGAAACTACTTAAGATTCTAGAAGGGACCAGAAGAGGGTCAATGCTAGAACAGTGGCTTTGGGGAGGTTTGGGGGGAGGGAGGGAGGAGGAGAGAATACAACCTACTGGACAAGTATTTAGAGAACACAATTAATAGAATGTAGGCATGAGGAAGAGGACTGGTTAATGGTGAATTCAAACTCTCTAGAGAGTTGAAAAGCCTGGAACTTATGTAACTACTTTCTTCAAATTGTTCTCAAATCTTTCACATTTCTTCTCATACTTTTACCTTAAAATCCATACAGATAGAGAGAAATCCTTCAAGATGTAAAACAGAGTTGTAGAGCCTTGTGACTTTAGTGTTCTTCCCTGGGAGTCAGCTACTGTGTGTGCCAAGGAAGATCCCACATAACCAGTTTTAAAGACAATTTTATATCTTGTAACCCTACTGTATAAGGAGAATTTGTATTGGTAAAGTATTGAGAAGAATTTGGAGGCAAACAAATATATAAGTGCAAAGAACTGTATCAGATGGGAGACACCACCCAGACTCTTGGCAAGCCAAAATTCACTTGGAAGCAATTAGTGGCTCAAGAGACTGATATCATAGAGGATCAAAGTGTTCACTGGGAAGTGATTTGGGAAGTAGAGGCCACCAGTGACTTCACAGCAAACCACACAGTGATTGTGCAACTCAGTGCATTTTGCAATGTAATACACAGCAGAGGAACGATTCCAACTCTAAAGAAATCCTGCTGACATCCAAGAGGCCTCTTGTTTATGCTTCCAATGACCTCTAGTATCACATATTCTCCTTCCTCTCCCAGACTTCATTTTTGGTGGTCTACTCCTTATTTTGAGAGTTTCCTTAATGACTAACATGATTGGCAAATTTAGTCATGCACATACTCAACTTTTTGTTTATGAGGGAATCAAGAGTATAAAAGACAGATTAAGGTTGAAGAGATAAAGAAAGAATTTAATATACCTTCTTGACCTTCAATGATAGTTCTGACCACTTCCTCTGATCAAAGTGATGAAAGAGGAAATAAGAACAGAGGACATGAGTGACACAGGAAATTAGATGGGGAAGAGAGAGGCAAAAAAACCCCTTTCTTACCTTGCAAGTCTAAGGACTTCTCATTAATGTTATTTCATAGAAGCTTACTTTTTAATTTTATAGTTCTTTAAAAAAATTTTTTTTTATTTATGTGAGAGAGAGATTGAGAGAGAGAGCATGAACGGGCGGGGGGAAGAGCAGAGGGAGAAGCAGACTCCCCACTGAGCAGGGAGCCCGACACGGGACTCGATCCCAGAACCCTGAGATCATGACCTGAGCTGAAGGCAGATGCTTAACCAATGAGCCCCCCAGGTGCCCCTTAATTTTATAGTTCTTATAAAAGTTTGTAGCTATACTTTTTATAACTATGGTCACCATTCATGATCCCTGAAATGCTTAATAACCACTGAAATAATAGTGTCCAGGAAACTAGAGTGAGGGATGTGTATGTGTGTGTATATGTGTGTGTTTGTGTGTGTGTCCATGTATCTGTCTTCATGTATGTGTGTGAGAAAAACAATGGCTGCCAAGATGAGAAGATACTCCTAAAGTTCTCACATGGAGGCCTAGACCTTCATTTAAGGAGAAAGATAAGATTTATAGATTTTGAATATGGTACTCAGGAAAAGCACCAGATCAATGAGCCAATAGAATGGTAGCTCACCCTATTTCCAGATGACTCTACCTATCATCTATCTATCATCTATTATCTATCTATTATCTATCTATCTATTATCTATCTATCTATCTATCTATCTATCTATCTATCTATCTATCTATCATCTATCTATCATCTATGATATAGAATCTATAGAAATAGAATGTGGATCAGTGGCTATCAGGAATCTAGAAGAGGAGGTAATGGTGATAAACTGCTTAATGTATAAGGGGGTTTATTCTGGAGTGATCAAAATGTTTTGGAACCAGACAGATGTGGTGGTTGCAGCACATGTTATGAATGTACTAAATGTCACTGAATTATTTCACTTTAAAGTGATTAATTTTATGTTATAAGAATTAAACATCAATAAAATAATTTTTAAAATGGAATTGAGCATTGTTTTAGGGATTCATATGATAATTAAATATAGCTAACAATTAAAAATATAAGTATATTGAGTCCCAGGGATAGGTA
Source organism: Mirounga leonina (assembly GCF_011800145.1). Classification (NCBI taxonomy): domain Eukaryota; kingdom Metazoa; phylum Chordata; class Mammalia; order Carnivora; family Phocidae; genus Mirounga; species Mirounga leonina. The sequence continues at coordinate 70,158,365 of NW_023270415.1, read as the reverse complement.
TAATTATGCCACTAAGATTGACCATTTTATTATACAGAAAAAAATGAACATATAGTGAGTTCCTATTATTTCACCAACATAGTAGAAGGGCCCCTCTTCTTCTGGGAATAACCATTCACCTGACAATATTGACACGGTTGTAATTGTGACAGTGGTTTTACAAGATCCTAGCCCCCGTCCACAGATGAATTGTTTAGGAGTGGGCACTTGTTCCAAGATGAGCTGTTTAATCCTAATTCAATTAAATTTTGAAATTAAACTTTATATATCTTGGATTGTAAAATATAAAATGTAAGACTGGAAACCACTGGGTCAGCTATGTTTCCCACCATGTAGACCAGAGAAGTAGGGGCACGAAGTTTGAAGACAGAAAAAAACAAAAAAAATGAGGCAAACAAGCAAAGAGAAGCAAGAGGAGAGAAAGGAGGTCTTTATGACATCCACATCCCTTGTTCCAGATGCATCTCTGAGATTGAATTCCATAATCCCTTTATATCCTTTTAATACATAGTCTCTTTAACTTAAATTAGTAGGTTTCCTGTCCCTTGAAATTAAATGAATCATAACTATTGCACAGTGAAGAAATGAACACTGCTTTATAGACTCAAAATCTTAATACTTTTGCATATTTTAGAGGCAATAATGTGGAAACAATTTTCCTTTTAAAAAACCATCTAAAGTTATATAGGATTTTAGAGTTTCTAAAAAATTTTAATGTATTTTAATACTACCCTGGAAATAAATGTTATTATCAACCCTGCTTTACAGATAAGAGGGCTGAGACCTAGAAAGGTCAAATGGCTTGCCCAATTAGCAGCAGAACAGGAACTAAGACTAATTTATTCCACTAAAAGCAAGCCATCTTTCCTGAGCAGTCATTCTGTGAGTGTCTTGTATTGGCAGCCAGATCAGGAAAGCAGCATGGGATGCTCCCCACCCAGCCTTTTCTCAAATTGGATTTCCTCTCCCATGAACCATAATCTCCTCTCTATTTTGTAGGTCCAAGTAGAGTGAGCCATGCTTCCTAGACCAGGGCTGGCACCTCCAGTTCCTACAGGGCTTACCCCAGGGCTCTTTGGTTGCCCTGAACGACTCTCAGGTCAGCTGGCTTGACTACTCCCTGGAATCCAAAAGATTCCATCCATGTTTAATATTTCCCATGTGGCCATTCCCCCTGACAGCCGCATAGATCACCAAAGAAGGGATTTTAAGAAGGCAACTTTCCTTGTTGAGGTAGCTCTGCAAGGGTTTTTGTATTCTCTAACCAAAAAGGCCACTTTCAGAATTTGTTTATAAGCCTCACTGCAAAAGTTAACCTGGACTCCAAGATATCAAACCTGGAACAGGCTTCCAGCAGATTTCTGCTATGAGCAGTAGATTAGGACAAGAGATCCCAGAATATAGCAGAAACACTCATAATGGGGAGTAGGTAGGGAGCTTGAATAGTGCCTCGACTGAATTCCTGTCCTGTTTACTTTCTTTGGTAGGCTCACAGCAATTCCGATGGTATGGTGCTCTTCAGTGTCAGGGACCCAGGATCTGTTTACTCTGTAGCTTCCACATTGTTGGCTCATGGTTTCCATCTCCTGGCTCAAGATGGCTGCTCAAGTACAAGCGTTATGTTTGCATTCCAGGCAGAAGGAAGGAAGAAAAGGATACCCCTTTAGGAACATTTCCTAAAAGTTGTATACTCATTTCCAGTTACAGAAAATGCACCAAAGTGTAGGCATAGGCATGCAATCATAGCTGCAAATAGGCTAAAAAAAAGCAGTCTTTACTCTGAGTAGATATGTGCCCAGCTAAAATTTGGAAGTTGCCTTAATAAGGAACAAAAGAATATTGGGAGACACATAGCAAACTCTACCAAAGGTGTGGAAGCTATTGATGAAGTCATTAAGTGGCTGTGCGTTTGTGGCCCTTCTGAAAATGCCAAGGTAGAAAGTTCTGTTTCTTTAGAACAAACACATCCATCTTTTCTGAATAGGCATCCTGGTATACCAGCACCCTGGGAAAGATAGGAAAAGGGATATCTGCAGAGCAATAGAGGACTCAAGATGTAGCAAGTAAGAATAAAAACAACATTGTTATAACAATTATGATAATGATGCCTCATATTTGCATAATGCTTCAGATTTCTAATATTTGACGTATTCTAATTGAACCCCAAACTATGTTAAGAAGAATTTTTAGTAATAACCCAATTTTATAGAGGAGAAAATGGAGAACAGGGGAGGTTAATTGCTTGTGTAAAGTTTATTAAGCAGCAAATAAATCCTACTCCAGGGCCCGAGCACTGTCATCAATCCCGATTCTTGTGTTCTTTGTGGACTGCAATGACAACATAAATGTGTAATCCTAGCTTCTGTGTATTCCTTCCTTCATTCATCAGTACACATTTACAGAGCAGCCCAAAGAATACAAAGGGAACAAAATAGCCCTTATATTCAAAGACTTGAGAATCTAGTAACAAAAGTGGCCAAGTTATGTATAATATTTATACAGATTATATACTTATATTTTACATATGATATATAATTTTATTTCTTATGTGAATATACTTATATATAATAATATATAAAAATTTTCTATTATATATTGTATATTTATATATCATAGTTTATATATTAAGGTATATACCACATGTATTGTATATACAAATAATTTATGTATATAAAAACACAACATATTTGTGCTTTTATAAAGAGTATAAAGAAAATTCAGCAGTGGGGAGGAGTATCATTCCAATTTTCCTTTTCAAGCCTAAGATTCTTTGCCAATAGAATTCAAAGGCTAACCTGCACCATGGAGCCCTTATCTTTCCTCCTGAGGCTTCCTTTCTCTCTCTCTCTCTCAAATAAATAAATAAATAAATATTAAAAGAGAGAAATTGACTGCCTCCTTTCATCTTTAGAACTATGCCTTGAGGCCAGTGATGATATTCCCTCATAGCATATGAAATTACTGAGGGCCAGCCATGTTCCTATGTTCACACAAGTCATAAGAATCATACTTTGTTGGGTCTTCAAATCTAAGTTCCCAGTCACTCACCCTACTGTCATAGCCCTCAGAGCAACTAGGCAAGAATTTACAGAGAGGGGAAACTTGGTATTGCTTAAAATTTCATTCTTTCCCTCTGCTTCAAACAAGCAATAGTGAGCAAGGGTTGGACAACCATCTGTAAAAGTGGTGTGCATATGGCTTCTAAGAAACTTCCTTTCTGCAGTGGTATTATTCTTCTATAAAAAATGAACACATGGGCCTGGTCTGTTCTACCTTCCTACACAGGGCCAATTCATCATTTTATGTTGGTACCAAGAAATCGTGGAATGGGAAGGCATAACAAAACATTTGGACATGTCTATTTTGTTTATTCATTTTTGTGTACCTTCTGGTTTAGACTTTTCTGATATTAATATTTTAAAATTTTCAGTTTTTTTCCTGAGATTTTCCACCCCGTGTCTGACTTTTTCTAAATTTGATTTGTGTGTGTGTGTGTGTGTGTTTTATGTCTTGTATAAGTTTCTTCAGGTCTTTTAGCTAGTTTTGAAATAGAAGCCTACAGTTTTTATCTGTTCTGTGGATATACTTTTCTGGTATAATTTTATTGTCTGTAGGGCTTTTGTTGTTGTTCTTCCACTTTTTTCTCATAATAATTTGGCATGGGATATGCCCTCAATACTTTACTGTTGTTCAGTTTTCTACAAAATTAATTTTTTAAATTTTATTATGTTAGTCACCATTCATTACATCATTAGTTTTCAATGTAGTGTTCCATGATTCATTGTTTGAGTGTAACACCCAGTGCTCCATGCAATACGTGCCCTCTTTAATACCCATCACCAGGCTAATCCATCCCCCCACCCCCCTCCCCTCTAAAACAAAATTAATTTTTATGAATTTTTAGAAGGTAGTAAGGTTCAGGATAGCATTTTCAAATTCACCCCCTCTTTGACTTTTTTAGGTAGTGTTAAAACATATGGCATTTTGCTTTCTGGGATTTCATGGCTCCTTTCCCCTGCCCTACGTTTTTTTTATCTGGACCATCTCTCCTTTCTCTGATTCTTCTCCAGTTCCATCTTTGTTCAACTTCTAGAAGTTTCTCTTCAGTGTGTAGCCATGTCCTGGAAGAGTCCTGGTTGGTGAGTTTTGAGAGCTTGTAAGACCTAGAATGATCCAGTCCCTTAGCAGACAGTTGCACTCACCTACTACTAGAATGGGAGAAACCATCCAAAGTCTTAGGTGCTGCTTCCCAATGGACCCCTATGGGCTCTTTGGCATTCTCCTGTTCTCTGTGCTGTCAGACAAGCCTTTGTTTCTCTCTGCTGCTTCTAGGTAGATGCTGATACCATGCAGGTCTTTAGGTTATATGATTTTTCCTCATTTGCTGGTATTTTGGGGTTCATAAGACTATTTTGTCTTCTGGTTTTGTTGTAAATGTTGCCCATGGGTTTTGGTTGTATTATCTTGTTGTTCTCTCTCTTTTATTTGGAGATTTGGAGATATTCAAAATCTATACTGCGGTTAATTACCACTTTCCAGAATCCCCTTGGCATTTTACAGTTATCTTTTTGTTAACAATTTCTGGCTTAATTCCATTGTGATTTGAGAACATATTCTGTATAGTTTTATTTAGTTAATGTTTGCTTCCAGGGAAGCTCCATGTGAGTCTCCTTATATTTCTAAAATCTAGCCCATACTTGCATTCAATAAGTATTTGTAGATTGTTATTTTTGTCTGATTTTCTTTCACTCCTCATCAAGAGTCCTTTGCATAGTTATTATGTACCTGGTAATAACTTAGCCTCTTTGGAGTTTGTCTTAGTCTGTTCAGACTGCTAATAACAAAATACCACAGACTGGGTAGCTAATAAAAATCAGAAATTTATCTCTCACAATTCTGGAGACTAGAAATTCAAGATCAGGGTGCTAGCATGGTCAGGTGAGGGCCCTCTTCTAGGTCATGGACTTTTCATTGTGTCTTCACATGGCAGAAGGGACTAGGTAGCTCTCTGGAGTCTCCTTTATGAGGACATTAAACCCATTCATGAAGGTTCCACCCTTATGACCTGACCACCTCCCACAGCCCCACCTCCCAACACCATTGCATTGAGGGTTAGGATTCCAAATGTGAATTTTGGGGGCACACAAACAGACTGTAACAGAAGTACAAAGAAATAAAAGATATAGCTTTGTCCTAAAATTATTCTTAAATCAGAAACTTTTGTGATTGAAGATATTGTTAGAGTCACCCAGGTGTACTGAAATCATAAAACAATTGAAATCACAGAGTTTAAGATAGAAGTAGATTTTGACTAACAAGATGGTAACAGTAGTTTGGTAGTGCATTCTCAGATTATTGCATGTGGGGGACTGTTCTGTGTCTACATATGGTGCTAGAAGAACGAACCCATTAACTGATTCCTGAAATGTTTCTTGCCATGTGTGCGGGTCATGAGAGTGGCATAATCTATCTACATATTTGTATTCTCAGATAAAAATCTGTTCACATTATATGAAGATAATATGATTGTTTCAAAAATAAAATTGAAAATAAGCATTGAGTTTGGGGCAAGCTTGGAACTTATACATAGTTGTGCTATAGATAAAAATAGAACTTCCAGAAAATCTGGGTTCAAGTTTCTGAATTTCTACTTGTATACCCCATATTCAATGAGTACTTACCACATCTCTGACACTATGCTTAGAGTTTTCATATACTCAACTTAATTACTCTTCACAGCTTTATTAGTAAGTTGTTACTCATTTCATAATCTTGGGAAATCACCTAAATTTACAGAACCTCATTTCTTCACCTGTATGGCATGGATCACCAAAGCTATTCCATAGGGCTAGCTCAAGGCTTCCGTGATGTCATGTATGTGAACACAATCATCTACAAATGTAATATGCTGTTACTATTTCCAGTCCATCACTGATAATTAATACACAAAATGATATGACATAGGGGTTGATTGCATAGTATAGAGTACAAATGCTATACCAAAGGAAGATGTTGAAGGCTGGCATAGGGAGCATAGTGACTTTAGTCATGAATTAAGACATGAGGAGGAGAAGGGTGCTTGGGTGGCTCAGTCAGTTGAGCATCCAACTCTTGATTTCAGCCCAGGTTATGATCTCAGGTCCTGGGATCGAGCGTGGCATCAGGCACCATGCTCAGTGGGGAGTCTGCTTGAGATTTTCTCTCTCTTCCTCTCCTTCTGCCCCTCCCCACCCTGTGCATGTGTGCTTGCTTTCTCTCAAAAAACAAAGAAACAAACAACAAAACTTGAGGAGGAGAAAAAACATGAAGATTTTTAAGAAAGTATAAAAATATTTCCAGAAATACTGAGAAGGGAGATAAAAAAGTAGGCATTAAAAATAACATATAACAGAATATTTGTCTACATTTAAGATATATCTGATTTTCATTGCTATCTTTTCTCTAGGTCCCACACTTATTTGGCTATAAGCTTTCTGAGGACAGGGACAAGCCCTTTTCCACTCTTATAACCCTTCACATGCAGTGAAATAACATAGTAATTGGAGTAAGAGATGAGAGTTGAAATCTTGGCTCCACTCAATTCTGGCATGACTTAGAAAGCTTTCTTATCTGTGAAATGGAGAGGATGAATCTGAACAACCAAAGTCACAAGGCATGGTGAGGATAAGATGAAACCAATATAAGGGACACTATCAGCTGAAGCGATATCCAAATGTTCATCACTGACACCATCATTACCATCACCAAATTACCATCACTTCACTATCATGACTATCAAGAGCACAAATACCACGTCTTGCAAGTTGGGCCAGTGAATATTTGCTGAATGAAGGCACAACGAAATAAATGGATGACAAAGTGAATGAGACAAGATAGACTAGAAGCAAAGAAAGAATCTAAATGATGCAGGGTCTTGAAATCTCAAGGCAGAAGATGGGTTAATGAGGCTTCATTTTGCAGTTCTGCTTTGTGTGTAGTTTCTGACAGTAAAATGTAAATCTGGCTTGAATGGAGCCCAAGTAAAGGCCAGGGGCCTTGTTGAGGACTGGGAAAAATCTTCTTCATATAAAAGGAGCCTTTAAATACTTTGGCACTGAGAGAAAAAGCCAATTTTTCAGTGAGTGGGAGCCAGCAAATGACCTTCCAGCAGAAGAGAGGAGGGAATCCAACCCCCACTTTAATTAGGTCTGTTGTGGATGGACCCCACAGCCAGTTACCCTGGTTCAGACTCTTGGCATCTGTATCCAAATCAGACAGCACTTCCGGAAATGAAATTTTACCACTGAGGTTGAGGATGTTACTTCACAAAGAAAAAAACGTCATCCAATTTTAGGAGGGTTGAAACTTCATGACATTTCCTGTCCCTTTTGGGAAACTTGCATATGTTAAAAAATTTCTTAAAAATCAAGAGTCACTTTTGTCCTAAAATAACATCATTTCTTTGCCTTCTCTTTATAACTTTTGATGTTACAATCACTTATGCTTGAGGACAAAGATATCAGCCTGAAGCGGGGAAAACAGCAGATGTGGAAAAAATTTGTAAGATTTAAAAGAGTGCCCTGTTTTACATCCTGGCTCTGTTGTACAGGATCATCTCATGATGAGTGAAGGGAAGGAAAACCCACAAACCAACCTACTGGGTGGGTGGAGTAGAAGAAAAGAAGAGATGTTCTTAAAAACATCTTTTTGTTCAAAATGGAATCACTTGCTCAAGACAAAAAAATTAAAAATTAAAAAACAAAAAACCCTAAATTACAAATACTATTAAGAGCTTAAATTTTTTTCATGAACTAATTTGCAAAAATGCAATTGCTTTTATGAATTCACCTGTGAGTATTTGAGTTTATATATGGGTTTTTATTGGTTTTGTAAAAAAAAAAAAAGGTTTTCTAATCACAAGAATTTACTATCATGTATAATAAAGATACTAAGGATCCCAAATGTTGAGACCAGTGGGCAGGCAATAAGAGTAGAAAAAAATGAACAATTCTCCATAGTCTCTTCATTTGACCTTTAAGCTTAGTTTTATCATTTTGCCTGAAGAACTGTGAATTCTCAAAACTCATCTGAGCCCTTTACCCTGGGTAATGAGTAAGTATGAAAATGTCTTCCCATACCAACTATGGGGTGGGAGGTTATCTGGGCCTCTGGTCACCCACATTTGTATGAATACGGAATGTAGTCAAAAGAATGACTGGAAATTGATAGGAACATTTCAATACTGGAGATAAGAGCATTGATTTTAATCCTGGAAAATATAAGAAAAGTCATCTGGTAGGTCAGCTATCTGTGAAAGTCTAGAGGCCAAGAAAAATCAGGTAAGGTGATTTCCTATTTTAAAAGACATCTCTACTTTTTTGAAATTATTTTTTTAAAATTTTTTAAAGATTTATTTATTTGAGGGGCACCTGGGTGGCTCAGTTGGTTAAGTGACTGCCTTCGGCTCAGGTCATGATCCTGGAGTCCCTGGATCGAGTCCCGCATCGGGCTCCCTGCTCAGCAAGGAGTCTGCTTCTCCCTCTGACCCTCCCCCCTCTTATGTGCTCTCTCTCTCATTCTCTCTCTCTCAAATAAACAAATAAAATCTTTTAAAAAAATATTTGAGAGAGAGAATGCACACACAGGGAGGGGAAGGGGCAGAGGGTGAAGGAGAGAGAATCTCAAGCAGACTCTGAGCTGAGTGTGGAGGATAACATGGGGCTCAATCCCAGGATCTAAACTGAAACCAAGAGTTGAAAGCATAACTGACTGAGCCACCCAGGTGCCCCAAAGCAGCTCCACTTTTAAGAAGCAAACCAAGTGATTCGGATGTAGGCATTTAGTTAGAAGACTATACTATGAGAAACACTCTCTTAATTGGGAAGAGACCAAATATTTTATTAAAGAACATCTAGTATTTGCCTAACACTGATGGGTGCTTTATACACATTATCATCATTCCTTATAATAACATTATGAATGATTAAGTATTATTATTCCAATTTGCAGATAATAAGGAAAGGCCAAAATATGGCCTAATAAATGATCTAAAAACTAAGTGGAGGATTAAGGATACAAATCCCCATTCTGCTGGCTATTTCTCTTCCTTCCCCAAAACTTCCTCCTTTCGCTCACATGTCTATCAATTCTGAACCTCAGGAAATTATTCTTCCTTGGGTACAAAAGTGTAGTGTTTTATTCTTTGGCTCATAAATTTATTTTCAAATTGAACAATGTCTGGGCATCAACATGCACACTCCCCACTCATGTGCTCTCTCTCTCCAACCCTCCCATGCCCCCTCTCTCTCAAATAAATGAATAAATAAAATCTTAAAAAAAAAGAGAATTATTCGTCTATTTTTTTTGGTCTGAAAATTGGATATTTCTCACAAAAGAAAAATTTGGGGTGGTGGTGGTGGTTATAATCAGGTTTGTGGATAATGATTTGTGATTTTATAAACCAATCCTGTTATTTCTTATGGCTCCATTATCTTTGGAAAGTTGATGTGTTTTTCTCTTCCTTTATAGTGGTTTTCCATTCTTTCTTATACCCAGATGCTAAAATTAGATTTAGGGCATCATAATTATGCCATAATTACCATGATCATATTTTCTTGCCATTGAAAATGAGTATCAGTTTTGATTTTCCCCAACACTTCAACAGATGCTATCTTTCTATAGTGTCGTAAATTAGTGTCAAAGTGTATCTAAATGTATAAGCCAGTTTCCTGAACTCGTGAGGGGTGTGCTGAACCCACTGTTTCAATGAAGTTAATTGTTCCCAAGAATTATCATTTTTTTTCTATTGATAATTTTATTCCAGAGAGCTTAATTATTCTCTAATTACCCTGCAAACTGTCTTATTTCACTGTCCAGAAAGCAACTTAATATTTCTGCCAAAAAACTTTATTTTACAAACAAGACGTAGAGAACCAGAGAAAGAAATTGACTTGCTCAAGATCACTCAGCAAGTCACAGAGTCAGCGTTAGATATTTTTATTCCCATAAGCTTTTTATGATATCACACTGATTTAATCAGATTTGAGCTTTGAGGATTAAGACTGGAATCTTAATTCTGGCTAGCTTTCTGGTCCTTGCTGCTTTTGAACAAAAAAAAGATTAGAAAAGATAGAGGAAACAAACTGAGGGCTGCTGGAGGGGAGGTGGGTGGGGGGATGGGGTAACTGGGTGACAGGAATTAAGGAGGGCACATGATGTGATGGCACTGGGTATTATACGCAACTGATAAAATGTTGAACTCTACATCTGAAACTAATGTACTACATGTTGGCTAATTGAATTTAAATTAAAAAAAAAAAGAAAAGATAAGGGAAGGAGACAAAATTCACCACTTCTGGAAAAGAGCAAAGCGCCTAGTGTCTTAATAAAGCCTTGGGAGATAGTATATTGCTGCTTACCTGGGATTAAGAGTGTTCCTACTCACGGGGCAGCTGGGTAGCTCAGTCAATTAGGCATCCAACTCTTGGTTTCTGCTCAAGTCATAATCTCAGGATCATAAGATCAAGACTCAAGATGAGCTCCGTACTTAGTGCAGAGTCTGCTTGAGATTCTCTCTCTCTCCCTCTGCCCCTCCCGCTTGTGCTCTCTCTCTGTCTTTCTCTCTCTAAAATAAATAAACACATCTTTAAAAAAAAAAAGAGTGTTCCTACTCTCTTCTATAGCTGGGTCTTGGCTGAGAGGAGCAACACTGACATCCATTCAATCATTCAACACGTAGTGACTGACAACCTTCTGTGTATAGTCCCTAGGGATGCAGGATAAGCAACACCATTTCCCCTCCAACACCACCTCCTCCCAAGAACACAAGATCCTATTTCAATGGTAGGTAGAGATTTATAAACCAACAGTTACCCTACAGGGTGGTACAGCTTTTTGATCAGAGTTGATCATGAGATTTATTTTTAACACTAACTCTAATTTTATCGTAAGGTAGCTGTTTCTTCTTCCTGCTCTCCCAGAAATATTGCTTTATGCAGTATATTTTAATTGAGTTTTTTTGAGTTGTGTGATCAATAAAGAGCTTCATCAGGCAAGGTTCCTATCTTCAAAAACTTGCAATCTAGTAGAGTCAATTAAGTAAGTACTTAATCACAATTCAAATTAGAAACTGCATATTCATTTTTAAAACTGAAGTATTAAGTGATTAGGATAAAGGTGACATTTGTATTGATCCTTAAAGAATTTGGAGGTGAAGGGGATTGATATCCCATAACTTGGGGAGAGGAATTAAGTGCAAAATGCAGTAAGAGGTACAGGAGATGTCAGGGTTAGGGAAAAGAGTTTCTCCTTGGGCAGCTCACACACTGTAGGGGCCATCTTGGGGTCTAAGAAGCCCACATACCATCTGAAAGGAAGTCAAAAAGGTAGACCACGGGAACAATGTTCTGTCCCCATATTTCTCCTAATCTCCATCATCACACACAAAGTCCTCACAAATACATAACACACAAAGGCGCACACACAAACACAGAGTCATGCGTATTTTCTGTAACTTTAAAGCAACTAAGTTCTTTAGAAAAGAATTGAGCCATCTCCAAGTTCATGGGTATATTCATGAAAAGGACAGAGGAATAGTGGTCTCCAAAACAAAACATGTAGTCCCCTCCTCCAAAACTATTATTGATTCCCTCACTGTGGATTCCCAGTGAACAAGGTTATCGACTTCTAGGCAATTGCCCCACTGGAACAAAATGTGATTCTCTGACATTCGCTACTTAGATGGAAGCAGGAGAGAGACCCTTTGGGTCAAAAAAGTAGAGGACTTAATATGGGTTAAAGATACATAGTTTCAAAATAAATCTGGATAAATCATTTCATGAAAGACTCACAGAGGGGAGTGATATTTGTCAAACAGATCTTACATTTCAGATGCTTTACAATATACTATCTCCACTTTCAGATGGAGAAATTGAGCCTCATAGAAGTTATATAATTTTTGTAGGTCAAATGATGCTGAATGGAAAATCTGAGATTCTGACTTATGTCCACGTAAAAAAACTCTTCTTAGAGACTGTGTCACGCTGGGATATTGGTGGCTATTACCATTTACCACATGCTTAATAAATCCCCAATGTATATTACACAGTTAATTCTAACAAAAGACAACTTTAATGGGCAACATTATGCCCATGATAAAGATAAGAAAAAAAGAGAAAAAGGTGATAATAAATACACACAGCTGATGTTAGAGGTCATCGGGAGGATATAACCACCACTGGTCCTGGGGCACTCAGAGACTCCTCACCCCTTCCCCTGTCCCTGGAATGTACATTTGTCCACCATTTCCACACTGGGAGCTGTTTCAAGGAAGCAGCCTTGAGAGAGTAAGGTGTCCTTGAGACCATCTGAACCCCATTAAACTTTTAGCATTCTGGTGGGTGGGCAAAGGTCTTGTGGGGCCCAGGGCAAGCCTCATATGTAAATCCCCTTGCTTATCAAACCTGCCACCTACCCACCTGCAGTGTTGTACCTCTTTCATCAGTCTCTCCCTTCCTCTTGTGTGGGGGCCAGTTTCAGATTCACCCAGGGAGCTCCCAAGGTTGCAAACCCGCCTTCTTTTCCAAAGGTAACCAAGAATCACAATCACCAAATAATGACAAGGTTAGTTTGTTTTTCTTGTAGTCACGACAAGATGTGGAAAAGGCAAAGTAAATGGCTTTCTATCCCTTGAAAAATTTCCTGGTATCAGACACTGTACCTGACATATTGCTTAGGCTGACACATTTAATCCCCCCAAACACCCTATGTGGTAGGTTGCAGAGGTTGTTCCTGGTGTCTATACCTAATGACTGCTTAAAACACGTTTGTTGGATAAATGAGTGAGGTGTATTGTAGCTTGACTGAGCTAGATTTCCATAAAACAAAACAAAACAAAACACCCCAGAACTTATGAGAGAGAAAACTCCTGGAGAAGTGGATATCTTAAGCCAAAATAATTCCATACTGAATCGTTGTGAGTTATTAGGGCACAAGAACAAAATTCTCTGCTCAAAATGAACGTGGATGCTGTTTTGCACTCAATTCAGAACAATAAAGAGAGAAATGCAAGATTCAAGGGAGAAATGGAAATTAAGAGTGTCTTAAACTGCTTTCCCTGAAAACAATAGTTTAATACAGACAATGCATGGAGAAAGTTTATCCACAGATAGATACTCTAACAGGGACATGTGAATCGACCCAGGATGTGGTTGCATCTGAGAACGCACAGAGCCATTCAAAGCTGTCCCCAACGGCAGCAGGAAACTGGGACTTTGTGTGCCTACGTGAGTCAGTCACTGTCCAGGCCAGGGCTCCCTGGAGTGCAATGCCCTTGAGTGAAGAAAACTCTGTTGCCAAGAAACAGTTTTAGTAAAGGATTTAGCTGCTGGTCATTGGCAGCTGAAGACACAGGTATGTTGGCACTGCAGAAAGAATCCAGGATGGAAACCAGAGTATCCTCCAGAAAGAAATTATGTACAGGTGGATTTCTTTCTGAAATAGGTGGATGTATAGTGTCAAAGTATAGGTAGGAGATTTCTCCCAACTGAGTTTAAATTTACAAGTCTTGAATTCCAAGAAACTGGCATCAACTAACCAGCATTCTGGTGAGACCCTACCAAGAAGATTTTCTCTTTCATTCACATATCATTGAGCTTCTGCTATGCTTTTTGGCAATGGTAAATAGTATGCTCTGGGAACATAGTTTGCCAGTGATAATTGCTTTAGGGGGCTAGAGATTAGCTTGTTTTCCAAATTTGCTGTGTGTGGGCCAGGCAATATCTGTATGTACTGACACAAAGGGTTGTCTCCAATATTTTTCTGAGTGATAATCTCGTGTGTATTTTTAACTCTTTAGATCCTTTAAAAATCAAGAAGGGGACTTCTATTTCCTGGAAGATGGAATAGATGTACTTTTCCCCATCATTCCTGATAAGTGCACTTAAACCCTGGACAGCATGTATAAAACAAACATAAAGACTCTGAATGTGGGAGAGAAAAAAACAGACCAGCTAGGGACCACAGGGCCCTAGGAATGAATAGGTCCTAAGTGCTTTTGTTTGTTTTAAATCGCATATCCCAGCCTTGGAGCTAGATAACCCAGCAAATTAGAAACACCAATAGGTACAGAAGAAAAATAAGCCCCAATAGAAGGCTGCTCTCTCTAGTCAAAGAACGAAGAAATGGGCAGCTTAACAAGACAGAACACTTTTAGATAACAGCCACTCTACTCCAGCCAGGGAAAACATAAAATATCGCCCCTCAAGCTAGCAAATTTGAGTGGGGAGCCCAGATTTCCACCCTCATGAGGCTGTAGCAAAATGCTCTAACACTCCTGTTGAGGTAGTGTTAGAGAAGGCCAAGTAGGGAGCCTGAACTCTTGTCCATGTTGGCCAATAACAAGGCCCCCCTTTACCTGCACTTCTACTGTGGCAGAACAAGGTACCCTTCCCCTCCTCCCTGGAGTGGTATTGGAGGAGCCCCAATGAAGTCAGGACTTCTACTATCACCCAGTCGTAAGGAGACCATCCCCACCAGAGAGTCAGTGGAGACCCCATAGGAGCCAAGTTTGCCACCACAGTCCAGCAGCAACAAGAAGCTTCCCTTTGGGTGTCAACAGATGCCAAGTGGGGAACCTGGACTTCTACTTCTACCTGACAGTAATGGAGCAGCAGCCCCCCTCCCCCTGCTGGAGCAGTACCAGAAGATCTGAGACTCAACATAGAAAAGACACCACTCCTTCCCAAATTGATATGCATGTTTTAGGTAATTCCTACCAAAATCCCACTAAGAGTTTTTATAGATAGAGACAAGATTATCCTACAATTTATAGGAAAGGCAAAGGAACCAGAATAGCTAAAACAATCTTGAAAAAGAATAAAGTAGAAGAAATCAGTCAACCTGATCTTAAGACTTCTTATACAGCTGTCATAATCAAGAATGTGCGTAGCTGGCAGAAGAGACATATAGACCAATGGAATAGAATGGAGAACTCAGAAACAGAACAACACAAATATGGCCAACAGAATTTTGACAAAAATACCAAGGAAAGATAGCCATCTCAAGAAACTGTGCAATGGCCACAGGACATTGACAAATGGCAAAAAATGAACCTCTACCTAAGTAAGTCTTATATCTTGTAGATGTTTAACTCAAAATGGGCTACCAACTTAAATGTAAAGCATCCAACTATAATAATTTATAAGAAAATAGAATAGAATCTTCAGGACACAGTGCTAGGCAAGGGGTTCTTAGATTTGACCCCCAAAACAATATTTACTTAAAAATGGATAAATTGGACTTCACCATTATTTAAGATTTCTCTTTTGCCAGGGGACCCTGTTAAGAGGATGGAAAGAAAAGCTTCAGAGTGGGGGGAAATATTTACAAGCCATACGTGATAACTATTATCTAGACTATCTATAGTATTATATGTATATCTCAAATATATATAATCTCAAGTAAATATGTATATATCAAATATATATATCTTTTACATATACTTATCTAAAAGATATATATCAAAGCTCAACAATAAAAATGCAAACAATGCAATTAGAAAATGAACAAAATACATGAGAAGACATTTCACTGATGTGGATATACAGATGGCAAATAAGTATATGAAAATGTGTTCAACATAATTTGCCATTAGAAAAATGCTGATTAAAATCACAATGAGATGTCTCTATACATCCATTAAAATGATTAAAAAAAAATGAATAGTGACAACAACAAATGCTGGCAAAGATGCAGAGAAACTGGATCACTCACACATTACAGGGGAACATAAAATGGTACAGCCAACTAGAAAACAATTTGGTGCATTCTTAAGAAAACTAAACATTCAAATCCTGTATGACCCATAAATTATATTCCTGGGCATTTGCTCCAGAGAAATGAATAATTATGTTCACTGAACAATCTATACACAATTGTTTATATCGACTTTATCCAAAATAGTTTCGTGAGGAGTAATTTCTTTGCTATACTCCTGTTACTTCTTTTTTCTTTTCCATGTGGAGTGACTTACCAGATTGGACAATTTAGAAAGAAAAAACTGATATTCTGGACTTGGGAATGAGAGCCCTTCTTCTTTTCATAGTCCACAGAAAGCATATTTCAGTGCTCCCCATCCCCCAGCAGTCCCCATTCAGGGAAGACTGCTCCAGTCTATACTGGTGGGACGTGGTAAGTGAGTTTGCCTACTCATGGCATACCATGTTAGCAAGTCTATGCGCCTGTTATTCTCAAAACAGGATTCTTCATGTTGGCCTTGGTGAGTAACCAAGGTGATTTTTAAAACCCCATCTGCCATTCATTTGATACACTTCTCAATTTTTCAGACTGTTGATAATAAAGCAAGGTGCTGTTTGTTTGGGGTTACTTAGGCCCCCGATACATAAAATAAGCTTAAAATACTGTATTAGTTTTCTAGGGCTGCCATCAGCACAGAAATTAATTTCTCACAGCTCTGGAACCTGGAAGTCTAAGACCAAGATGTTGGCAGGTTTGATTTCTCCTGGGCCTCTCTTTTTGGTTTGTAAATAGCTATCTTCTCTCTCTGACTTCACATGGCCTTTTTGTAATTCTTCCTCCTTTTATTAGGACACTAGTCATATTGGATTCGGACCTCATCCTTATGACCTCATTTAACCTTAAATATTTCTTAAAAGGTTCTGTCTCCAAATGTAGCCACTTTGGCGGTTAGGGCTATAACATATGAATTTGAGGGAACTATAATTCAATCCATCACCAAAACCTATAGAAAAGCAAAGTTAAAAATAGATTTTAATAGAAAATTAGCTTGGGTGCCTGGATGGCTCAGTTGGTTGGGCGACTGCCTTTGGCTCAGGTCATGATCCTGGAGTCCTGAGATCAAGTCCCGCATTGGGCTCCCTGCTCAGTGGGAAGCCTGCTTCTCCCTCTCACCCTCCCCCCTCTTATGTGCTCTCTCTCTCTCTCTCATTCTTTCTCTCAAATAAATAAAATCTTTAAAAAATAGAAAATTAGCTCTGAGTTATTGACAGAAGATACACTTAAACAGTAAGAAAGAATTTGAAAAATAAAAAGCATAGAAAAAGTTATCTCAACCAGCAATGAAAAAGATTAACTTCACAGTAATATAGTAATAGGTGGTAACTGAATATAGTAACAGAGAATAAAAGAAATTAGGTATAAAGACAGAAAGAAATAACAGGGATAAGGAAGGATATGGCTTAGTGATAAAAGGAAATAAACCACCAAGAATGTATAATAACCATGAATTCACAAGTGACAATATAGTCTCAAGATCCACATGGGTAAAGTTTTCAGAATGCAAGTAACAATTGACCAGTATGACCCATTTTTTATCATAGTAGATTTTGACTCACATATCTCCGAAATTAATATCTAAGGCAGTCCAAGAATTGATAAGTATAGAAAAATTCTCCAATTAAAACATATCATCTGGTATCAAGATGCTTAACCTCAAATGCATGTGGAATTATAAAGGCTTAAGAGTCACCCAAGCAGTTTTGAAGAAAAACAAGATTGAAAGGATTGGGTTGGATTAGCTTGCTGGATACCAACACTCACTATATGAGAGAGACAGACTTCCTTAAAAATCAGTGGGAAAAGGGGTGCCCGGGTGGCTCAGTTGGTTAATCAGCTGCTTTTGGCTTGGGTCATGATCCCGGAGTCCTGTGATCAAGCCCTATATCAGGCTCCCTGCTCAGCGGGGAGCCTGCTTCTCCCTCTGCCCGCCCCCCCCCCCATTCATGCTCTCTCTCTCTCTCTCTCAAATAAATGAATAAAATCTTTAAAAAAAAATCAGTGGGAAAAAATGGAATTGTCAACAATGGTACTGAGGCATGTTGCTGTCTATATTTTAAGGAGTGAAGTTAGATATCTCTTATATATTCCTCCAAAACAAATTTCATCTTTATGAAAGACTTACATGTGCATATTTTAAACTTGTAGAAGAAAATATAAAGAATACATTTATTGCATTGGGCAAGATTGTTATATTATGTTAAGAAAACCCACAAACCGTAAGTAAACAACAAATTGACAGGTTCATTTACATAAAAATAAAAATATGCCACAAAACACCTGACAAATATAACTAAAATCAAGTGATTAGCAGAGAAAAGATCATTGTAAATATTTAAAGGAAAAGGGATCAGTATGTAGAATGCTTAAAACATCTCCAGGTCAATAAAATATTGATAAACTATAAACAGAAAAGAAAAAAAAAAAACCCTGGTAAAGCATATAAAAAGGAAATTCACAGATGAGGAGACCCAAATGCCCAATAAAGATGAAAATGCACTCAAGATTGTCAGCAACTGGATAAAAGAACATTACAAAAATGAGATACCGGCCATCAGTTAGGAAAGAATAAAATACTGAGAAAAGCAGATAGAGGCAAAGATCTTATACTGAAGAGGGGAAAGTCACTGTCCTTCAGTTTCAAATTAACTTTTCAAAGATGTTTGTAAGATGAACAAGGGAGAAAGTGATAGTGTCTGAAAGGGCAGGCTTGCTCACTGTCCAGCACAATAAAAGTAATGTCTCCCTGGATCAAAGATCAGGCATGGTTGCTCACAGTGCATTATAAAAAATTCAGGTTCCCTAAGCTCAGGGTTCCTCAGCTATGATGCAAATCCCCTGTCTGTATAATCCCCTGTGTGTATAATCTCCACCTGGGCTCCTGCAGGTCGTTCGCATGGAACTGAGAGACAAGGGAAATTGGTGCAAATATGCTAATTCTTAGGATGCTCACTGTGCCATGAGTAATAAAGTTCTTTGCCTCTGCTGCAAGCACCTCATGTTTTTTGCCAAAATTCATGAAACTGTGACAGACCAAACAGTTAACAGATCTTATAACAATTTATAATCATAAAAAAATTGGAGTCAAGTTGAATGTGTAACAACGGGGGGATGTATTTTAAAATTTGCAAAACAGTGAATTAAACAATTAAATTGGTGGACTGTGACTCGTCATATAAGGGTGCTATGTTTACAGTCAAAATCAGTTGATTGTTGGCAATCTTATGCAGTTCAACCTAGTATTTGTATAAATATAAATTGATCTCAGAAACATAAAATTTAATTTTTAACTTTGATTTGCTCATGAAAGACAACCTATGCAAATGTTTAAGATGGAACCATGCTCTTTCTATGCTCACTGATGGAGTAAAAGTATTCTACTCCACCGTGCAAGGGAGACACACTGACCCCACTGGACCCAGTGGAAGGATGAGTATGGGGTGAATAGCAGGGAGATTTCAACTGTATCTATAAAATTCTGATTCTCAAACCAATAAGGATGAGAAGTAAACATTATAATATGCTAAATCATTTTGCTGGTACATGTATATACTTAGGTGGTTGCCACAAAACTCCCTGAAGTTCTCTCTCTATAGTATGTGTGCATTGTTTCCCAATTAAAATACAAGATTAAAGTAAAGTGAATGGAGGCTCAAGAGGCTCAAGAGGGCGACCACAACTTAGAAAGGAGTCCTCTTGAACAGGCTTTCCACATCTCCAGAAGCAGTGCAAGATCTCGCTTCTCTCATTTTCTCAGAAGGCCTATCTTGGTTTACAGGACAGTTTTTTCTTCTAGAAAACACATTATGAGTCACTCAGAAGAGTATGGGCCTACCCTAAAATTTTCACCATGTGTCATTAAATGTCATATAGTTCAACTGCAGGAAATTTTTTTCTCATAATGAGAAATGCAAAGCCTGGGCTGGTTTCAAGTTTTTATTTTTTTAATCCTGAAAAAAGCATTAATAAGTTTATACACATAAAAAACATCTTTAAAGTACAGTGACTGTGTCTCTACTAGGCTACCTTCCAACTACTAGATTAGTATGATTTTTACCTTTTTATTTCCAGTTTTGTAGTACCTATTTCTGGAGAGGGTTGGAGGCACTTAAATGAAATAAAAGCAAAGGATCATACATTGGGAGAGCTTGAAGGGATTTTTGCATTTATATTTTCATTTTGCGGATGAAAATATGTAGATATCCTTGGGTAGTGGCCATGTCCGCATCTGAACTCACATCTTCTGACCCATCAAACAATAGTAACTTTAAGAGGCTAGGCTAGACTAAGAATTATACCTAACAGTTCTCGAGTGCTTCTTGTATATGAGACACTGTTCTAAGCCTTTCCCTGAATTATCTCACTTAATTTCACACAGTTCTATGAGTTAAGTGCTGTTATTTTCCCGATCTTACAGATGAGGAAACTGGGTGGCAAGGAGATGAAGTACATTTCCCACCACTACACATGAAGGAACTATAGAACAAGGACACTAGCCCAAGTGCTTTTATTTCCAAACTCACCCACACTCTTCACCACTCTTACAGATTAATTGAAAACAGAATAGCCCCCAGTAAGTATTTGTCTTATCATCAAGTTTCCATTGTGATGATAAAATTTTCTAGTTTAATTAAACTTTCAGTGGGTAGGTAGTCTTTTCATTTTATAAATATAAAGCATAAGGACCAGAGTGGAAGGATAAGTGGAATCCTGATCATTGGGTGGAAAGAAGGATAACATTAGAAACAATATGCTCTGGTTTTTAGAATCTCAGCATACCAGTAATTAGGATTTGCAGTTAATGCCTTCCCCCAGGAGTGAGGTCTGGAGAGAGACATAAAGTCACCTCAAGATTAAAAAGTCATGGCCTTGGTTATGGCTTGGTAGTTCTAATAAAATGGGGTGAGTCTCTCTTCATTAATTTTGCAGGATGCCATCCTGAGATACGAATTACTATCAAGGCTAACATCTAGAGCAGCTTTTGTAGTGTGCCAGAAACTGAACTAAGGGCTTCATCTACATTGTTTCTATTTAGTACTTAGCAAGCACACATGGTCCTTATATTTTGTTGGATACTGTTCCAAGAGCTTCATACATGTGGATGGAGATGATTCCCACAAAAACTATATGAAGTTGGTACTGTTGTTGCCCTCATTTTATAAGTGAAGAAATGATTTTGACCCCTAGGTCCAGAGTTACCCTAACCATCACTAGATTGTCTTCTGTATTTATTATCAGAGTAGCCCCACAGAGGATGTACTCTTCTTTTCTCCTTAAGGAGACTGAGGCCTGGAGAGGTTAAGTAAATGGCTCAAGTATTGTTTTGCATAGCTAGAATGGAAACAAAGACATTTTAAGCCCTACATTTGACCATATGACTTTACTTAGCACCTTTTATTCACTTGTGCTTCTCTCTTCTCCTCCCTCTGTCCCTCCCTCTCTCACTCTGTCTCTCTGCCCCCCTACTCTTTCTCATTTTTATATAGTAGAAAACACAGCATATAACAGAGTTTGCATTACCTTCTACAACTTGAAGTAATATCTCCAGGCTTGTCGTTTTACAATCCTGCTGGATTATTAATTAACCTCCCACTTGAGTTATATTTGTGCTTCTCATTGCCTAACTTTTTACTATTAGTTACCAAAAATATCCTTGTGTTTACATCACTCTCCAAACGTAGCTTAGAAAGCCCTGTGTATCTGGAATGGAGATTGGATTGGCTTATCTCTAAAGAGAAAGAGCCACCAGGGACATGGGCTGAAAAGAAGGTCATGCTGTGTCATGCCAGTCGTTCCTACTGACGCTTTCAAAATATCATACATTGGTAATTGGCACAGAGTCTAACTCTGATGTTGGAGATTCCCATAAAAGTTGATGTGATTTTGAGATTTCTCCAGTGCTAATTTCTGGTTCTGGTGCTGCATCATATCCACTAGCTTAGCGATTTGCATAAGTTATTAACCCTCCATTTCCCCATCTTTAAAATGGGAGTAGGGTGGATGAATGATGTATATTTCATCCCTCTCTTGTAAAGATTAGAGATGACTTGTTTAAGTGTCTGGTATATAGTAGGAAGGTGTCTCAGTTGAGTACCTGATATCACACAGATATTCAAGAAATGGTAACTATTTTTATTTTATTTTTTTAAAGATTTATTTATTTATTTGATGAGAGAGAGAGAGAGAGCAATCGGGGGGAGGGGCAGAGGGAGAAGGAGAGAGAGAGAATCTTGAGCAGACTCAGTGCTGAGTGTGGAGCCTGATGCGGGGCTCTATCCCACAACCCTGAGATCATGACCTGGACCAAAATCAAGAGTTGGATGCTTAATTGACTGAGCCACCTAGACGCCCAGGTAGTTATTTTTATGTACAGCACCTACATTGCTGACTTCCATGGCATAGAACTCAGCAGGTCTTTATTGTGACATCTAATCCTACATGTAGCCATTGACATGCTGGGCATTAATTCTCCACCAACTCAAGAGAATTTTAGTATGAAAATATTTCCATTTGAGAAGCATTCTTAGCATATATTAGCTTTAGAAAGACACTGCCAAGAATTCATAAAACAACAAATCAATTAATTGACAAGGCATATCTACAATCTATACAACACGGGGGTCTCTACTTATGTGTTCCAACTGGCTGCAGACCCTAAATTACGATTTCTTCCCTGAAAAGGAATCATATTAAGAAGAAATTACAAGGTCAAAGATTATGCAATTTTGTTTCTCCAAGGATTGTCCTTACTGCTTGTTGCCAGGTCTCCCTTCTCTATTATATTCCTAAGTTCACAGACTTCCTGCCAAGAATTCTGGGTGTGACACTGGGGAATGATGAACATATTTAGAGTCCTGATATTTCATAGTCATTTCCTGACCCACCGGACTCTTCTGTGGGTATCTGGTCCAGTTGCTCTACTAACATTTGGTGATATATTCTCTCTCCCTCTTACCCAAGATTGGGAATGTGGTTCTGCCCTACTAAGATGAATGAGTCTCTCCTACAAAAGATTGTTGGTACCTCTTTGTGTGAGGACCAGGGTAGACTTCAGGGACAGCAATCCATTTTCTTTTAAGTTTGTGTCATATTTAGGTTCAGGGGAAGCTAGAAGATCTTTCCCACCCCATTTCTTTGGGTTACCAATGAATTCTGAAAATTGGAACCTAACCAAGCTGGTGTGAGTTTGAGGGAGCATTAAACCTTGGGAAAGGAAAGATGTGATCTACTGAAACTGGTAGGAGGAAACATGCAAAGCCTTTGTGGCTTCATTATTTGGTTATTAAGGAGTGTTTTTAACATCAAAACATGACTCTTAACTCATATTTGGCAAAATGCCTTTACCACAATGTTAGTGACAATAGAAGAGCTCAGAACCCATTGCAAATTCTTCCATACGATGACGATGATGTTCAGGAAAGAAAGATACTTTACTACCAAGGATACTTTACTTATTTATTTAACAAATAGTTGACAGGGCCTTACCTTCTGCTCAGTAGAAGGGTTACATATATGAATATTACAGTGCAGCTCTTTCTTCAGGTTATTCAAAAATTACTGGGGACATGGATACATAAGCCAGTAACTACAACCTAAAATAGAAAAGGACAATTCATTCAGTTATCAGAACTTCAATTTCTTGTAAAGTAAAAATGATGACTAGTGATTATGATTCTTACCTCAAGTGGTTTTAAATAAGAAAATATAAGTAAAGTGAGTGGCCCAGGTAAGAGCAGGAAATTAATAAGTGAAAATCATTTTGATTTTAACATTGTTCTTATATACCCAAATATATAGAGAGAGGATATATAAAGGATATATATTTATATCATAATAACATAACATAATATATAATGGAGGGGCAGGCGAGGAAGTATTTAATTCTACTTTAGATGAACTTCAAATAAGAGTGGACATAGTGGATTTAGAGCAAGATGGTGGAGGAGTAGGAGACCTGGATTTTGTCTGGTCTCAGGAACTCAGCTGGATAGGGATCAAACCATTCTGAACACCTACAAACTCAACAGGAGATTGAAGAAAAGAATAGCAACAACTCTCTGAACAGGAAAGTGACCACTTTCTGGAAGGTAGGACGGGCAGAGAAGTGAATCCGAGGTGATATTTGGGAGGATAGGTGGCGGGGGAGGGGCCTCCGTCGGTTGCTTCTGGCAAGTGATAGAGCAGCAGAGCATAAAATCGGAGAAGTCGGCTCCGCTGAGGGACATCGCTCCAGTGGCTAATCAGGGGGTTGAACCCTTGCAGGATAGTGTTGTCTCAGGACCCTCGGGGTCACAGAAAGACCGGGGGTGCCTGAGTGTGGCAGAGCTCCCAGGTATCAGAGCGGGGAAGCCAGCTACAGAGATGGAGCCAAGGCGCGGGCTCTCAGCTCCGGGTTGCCATAGACCATGATCCACGGCACAGTCGGGCCACTGCTCCTCCAGCGGGGACCCAACAAGCGGCAGATCCGGGGAGACTCCCCTTCCTCCCTTGGGAGGAGCGGCATGGGAGTGCACCACAGGGATCTGCTGGGTTTGGAGACTCCACACAGGGTCGGGTGCCAGAGATAGAAACGCGCGGTCATAGGCCGGGTGAGCACGGAGTGCGGCGGGAGACCGGGGAGACGACAGTGACTGACGGCTTTTCTCTGGGGGCTCACTGAGGAGCGGGCCCTGAGTTCTCGGCTCCTCCGGGGCAGAGATTGGGAGGCCGCCATTTTCACTCTCGGCCTCCTAAGCTGTGTGGAAAGCTCGCAGGGAACAAAAGCTCCCGAGAGCAGACCCGAGCAGATTACTTAGCCCGGCCGGTAAGGGCGGGGCAATTCCGCCTCCAGAAAGACATTTGGGAACCACAGCAACAGGCCCCTCCCCCAGAAGATCAGCGAGAACAGCCTACCAAGACCAAGTTTACCGATCAATGAGAACAGCAGAACTCCAGTGCTAGGGGAATACTGCACATGGAATTCATGGCTTTTTTACCATGATTCTGTAGTCTTTCAAAGTTAATTTTTTTTAACTGTCTTTTTTTTGTGTGTGAATTTTTCTTTTTCCCTTTTCAACCAATATCTTATCAATCCCTTTTTCAAAAAAAAAATTTTATTTTTCATTTTTAGAGTCATATTCTATCCCTTCATAGTAGTTACCCGTATTTTTGGCATATATATATATAAGTTGTTCTCTCTTTAAAATTTTGAGATAGTTTCTTCTAACAGATCAAAATATACCCTAAATCTCTAGTGTATGGTTTTTTTTCTACTCCCCTGCCTGATCACATTCTCTCCCTTTTTTTTTCTTTTTTTTAATCCTCTTCTTTCTTTGTTTAAACAACTTCTTTGCAATTCCTTTTATAAAATTTTTTATAATTTTCATCTTTATAGTCATATTCCATCCCTTCATCATATCAACCCTTATTTTTGTACATATATAAGTTTTTCTTTCTTTAAAATTTTGGGAGGCACTTTCTTCTAACAGACCAAAATACACCCAAAATCTAGTGTGTGGCACTGATCTATGTACCAGCCTGATCATACTTGATCATATTCCGTTTTATTTTTGTTCTATTTTTGTTTGTTTTTATCTTTATCTTTTTCTTTTCTTTTTTTTTTTAATATTTTATTTATTTGACAGAGAGAGCACAAGCAGATGGAGAGAGAGGGAGAAGCAGGTTCCCTGCTGAGCAAGGAGCCTGATGTGGGACTCGATCCCAGGACCCTGGGATCATGACCTGGGCCGAAGGCAGCTGCTTAACGGACTGAGCCACCCAGGTGTCCCTATTTTTTTCTTTTCTTTTTCTTTTTTCTCTCTTTCCCTTTCTTTTCCCCTGGCTTCAGGTCTTTTCTGATTTGTTAAGAATATATTTTCTGGGAACGTTGTTACCCTGTTAGCATTTTGTTCTCTCATTAATCTATTCTCCTCTGCACAAAATGACAAGACGGAAAAAATCACCTCAACAAAAAGAACAGGCAGTAGTACCGACTGCCAGGGACCTACTCAATACGGACATTAGTACGATGTCGGATCTAGAGTTCAGAATCATCACTTTAAAGATACTAGCTGGGCTTGAAAAAAGCATGGAAGTTATTAGAGAAACGTTTTCTGGAGAAATAAAAGAACTAAAATCTAACCAAGTTGAAATAAAAAAGGCTATTAATGAGGTGCAATCAAATATGGTGGCGCTAACTGCTAAGATAAATGAGGCAGAAGAGAGAATCAGTGAGATAGAAGACCAAATGATGGAAAATAAAGAAGCTGAGAAAAAGAGAGATAAACAACTACTGGATCACAAGGGCAGAATTCGAGAGATAAGCGATACCATAAGACGAAACAACATTAGAATAATTGGGGTCCCAGAAGAAGAAGAAAGAGAGAGAGGGGCAGAAGGTATAATGGAGCAAATTATAGCAGAGAACTTCCCTACTTTGGGGAAGGAAACAGGCATCAAAATCCAGGAAGCACAGAGATCCCCCCTCAAAATCAATAAAAATAGGTCAACACCGCGACATCTAATAGTAAAACTTATGAGTCTCAGAGACAAAGAGAAAATCCTGAAAGCAGCTCAGGAGAAGAGATCTGTAACCTACAATGGTAGAAACATTAGATTGGCAACAGACCTATTCACAGAGACGTGGCAGGCCAGAAAGGACTGGCAGGATATCTTCAGAGCACTAAATGAGAAAAATATGCAGCCAAGAATACTATATCCAGCTAGGCTATCATTGAAAATAGAAGGAGAGATAAAAAGCTTAAACAAAAACTAAAGGAATTTGCAAACACAAAACCAGCCCTACAAGAAATCTTGAAAGGGGTCCTCTAAGCAAAGAGAGAGCCTAAAAGCAACATAGACCAGAAAGGAACACAGACAATATACGGTAACAGTCACCTTACAGGCAATACAATGGCACTAAATTCATATCTGCCAATAGTTACCCTGAATGTGAATGGGCTAAATGCCTCAGTCAAAAGACACAGGCTATCAGACTGGATTAAAAAACAAGACCCATCGATATGCTGTCTGCAAGAGACTCATTTTAGACCCAAAGACACCCCCAGATTGAAAGTGAGGGGGTGGAAAACCATTTACTATGATAATGGACCCCAAAAGAAAGCTGGGGAGGCAATCCTTATATCAGACAAATTAGGTTTTAAACCAAAGACTGTAATAAGAGATGAGGAAGGACACTATATCCTACTTAAAGGGTCTATCCAACAAGAAGATCTAACAATTGTAAATATCTATGCCCCTAACATGGGAGCAGCCAATTATATAAGGCAATTAACAACAAAAGCAAAGAAACACATTGACAACAATACAATAATAGTGGGGGACTTTAACAACCCCCTCACTGAAATGGACAGATCATCTAAGCAAAAGATCAACAAGGAAATAAAGACTTTAAATGACACACCGGACCAATTGGACTTCACAGACATACTCAGAACATTCCATCCCAAAGCAACGGAATACACATTCTTCTCTAGTCCCCATGGAACATTCTCCAGAATCGATCACATCCTAGGTCATAAATGAGGTCTCAACTGGTACCAGAAGTTTGGGCTCATTCCCTGCCTATTTTCAGAACACAATGCTTTGAAACTAGAACTCAATCACAAGAGGAAAGTCAGAAAGAACTCAAATACATGGAGGCTAAAGAGCATCCTACTACAGAATGAATGGGTCAACCAGGAAATTAAAGAAGAATTAAAAAAATTCATGGAAACCAATGAAAATGAAAACACAACTGTTCAAAATCTTTGGGATGCAGCAAAGGCAGTCCTAAGAGGAAAGTATATGGCAATACAAGCCTTTCTCAAGAAACAAGAAAGGTCTCAAGTACACAACCTAACCCTCCACCTAAAGGAGCTGGAGAAAGAACAGCAAATAAAGCCTAAACCCAGCAGGAGAAGAGAAATAATAAAGATCAGAGCAGAAATCAATGAAATAGAAACTAAAAGAACAGTAGAGCAGATCAATGAAAGTAGGAGCTGGTTCTTTGAAAGAATTAACAAGATTGATAAACCCCTGGCCAGACTTATCAAAAAGAAAAGAGAAATGACCCAAATCAACAAAATCATGAGTGAAAGAGGAGAGATCACAACCAACACAAAAGAAATACAAACAATTAAAAGAACATATTATGAGCAACTCTACGCCAGCAAATTAGATAACCTGGAAGAAATGGATGCATTCCTAGAGATGTATCAACTACCACAACTGAACCAGGAAGAAATAGAAAACCTGAACAGACTTATAACCACTAAGGAAATTGAAGCAGTCATCAAAAATCTCCCATCAAACAAAAGCCCAGGGCCAGATGGCTTCCCAGGGGAATTCTATCAAACATTTAAAGAAGAGTTAATACCTATTCTTCTGAAACTGTTCCAAAAAATAGAAATGGAAGGAAAACTTCCAAACTCATTCAATGAGGCCAGCATTACCTTGATCCCAAAACCAGACAAAGACCCCATCAAAAAGGAGAATTACAGACCAATATCCTTGATGAACATGGATGCAAAAATTCTCACCAAAATACTAGCCAATAGGATCCAACAGTACATTAAAAGGATTATTCACCACAACCAAGTGGGATTTATCCCTGGGCTGCAAGGTTGGTTCAACATCTGCAAATCAATCAATGTGATACAATACATTAACAAAAGAAAGAACAAGAACCATATGATCCTCTCAATAGATGCAGAAAAAGCATTTGACAAAGTACAGCATCCTTTCTTGATCAAAACTCTTCAGAGTATAGACATAGAGGGTACATACCTCGATATCATAAAAGCCATCTATGAAAAACCTACGCGAATATCATTCTCAATGGGGAAAACCTGAGAGCTTTCCCCCTAAGGTCAGGAACGCGGCAGGGATGTCCACTATCACCACTGCTATTCAACATAGTATTAGAAGTCCTAGCCACAGCAATCAGACAACAAAAGAAATCAAAGGCATCCAAATTGGCAAAGTAGAAGTCAAACTCTCACTCTTTGCAGGTGATATGATACTTTATGTGGAAAACCCCAAAGACTCCACCCCAAAACTGCTAGAACTCATACAGGAATTCAGTAAAGTGGCAGGATATAAAATCAATGCAGAGAAATCAGTGGCATTCCTATACACCAACAACAAGACAGAAGAAAGAGAAATTAAGGAGTCAATCCCATTTACAATTGCACCCAAAACCATAAGATACCTAGGAATAAATCTAACCAAAGAGGTAAAGGATCTGTACTCAGAAAACTATAAAATACTAATGAAAGAAATCGAGGAAGACACAAAGAAATGGAAAAACATTCCATGCTCATGGATTGGAAGAACAAATATTGTGAAGATGTCAATGCTACCTAGAGCAATCTACACATCAATGCAATCCCCATCAAAATACCATCCACTTTTTTCAAAGAAATGGAACAAATTATCCTAAAATTTGTATGGAACCAGAAAAGACCCCAAATAGCCAGAGGAATGTTGAAAAAGAAAAGCAAAGCTGGCGGCATCACAATTCCGGACTTCCAGCTCTATTACAAAGCTGTCATCATCAAGACAGCATGGTACTGGCACAAAAACAGACACATGGATCAATGGAACAGAACAGAGAGCCCAGAAATGGACCCTCAACTCTGTGGTCAACTAATCTTTGACAAAGCAGGAAAGAATGTCCAATGGAAAAAAGACAGTCTCTTCAACAAATGGTGTTGGGAAAATCGGACAGCCACATGCAGAAGAATGAAACTGGACCATTTCCTTACACCACACACAAAAATAGACTCCAAATGGTTGAAAGACCTCAATGTGAGACAGGAGTCCATCAAAATCCTAAAGGAGAACACAGGCAGCAACCTCTTCGACCTCAGCCGCAGCAACTTCTTCCTAGAAACATCGCCAAAGGCAAGGAAAGCAAGGGCAAAAATGAACTATTGGGACGTCATCAAGATAAAAAGCTTTTGCACAGCAAAAGAAACAGTCAACAAAACCAAAAGACAACTGACAGAATGGGAGGAGATATTTGCAAATGACATATCAGATAAAGGGCTAGTATCCAAAATCTATAAAGAACTTATCCAACTCAACACCCAAAGAACAAAGAATCCAATCAACAAATGGGCAGAAGACATGAACAGACATGTTTCCAAAGAAGACATCCAAATGGTCAACAGACACATGAAAAAGTGCTCAACATGGCTCGGCATCAGGGAAATCCAAATCAAAACCTCAATGAGATACCACCTCACACCAGTCAGAATGGCTAAAATTAGCAAGTCAGGAAATGACTTGGGCAGGGATGCGGAGAAAGGGGAACCCTCCTACACTGTTGGTGGGAATACAAGCTGGTGCAGCCACTCTGGAAAACAGTATGGAGGTTCCTCAAAAAGTTGAAAATAGAGCTACCGTATGATCCAGCAATTGCACTACTGGGTATTTACCCCAAAGATACAAATGTAGGGATCCGAAGGGGTACGTGCACCCCGATGTTTATAGCAGCAATGTCCACAATAGCCAAACTGTGGAAAGAGCCAAGATGTCCATCGACAGATGCATGGATAAAGAAGAGGTGGTATATATATACAATGGAATATTATGCAGCCATCAAAAGGAATGAGATCTTGCCATTTGCAATAATGTGGATGGAACTGGAAGGTATTATGCTGAGCGAAATAAGTCAAACAGAGAAAGACATGTATCATATGACCTCACTGATATGAGGAATTCTTAATCTCAGGAAACAAACTGAGGGTTGCTCGAGTGAGGGATGGGGTCACTGGGTGATGGACACTGGGGAGGGTATGTGCTCTGGTAAGCACTGTGAATTGTGCAAGACTGTTGAATCTCAGATCTGTACCTCTGAAACAAATAATGCAATATATGTTAAGAAAAAAAAAAGAAGAAGATAGCAGGAGGGGAAGAATGAAGGGGGGGAATTGGAGGGGGAGACGAACCATGAGAGACGATGGACTCTGAAAAACAAACTGAGGGTTCTAGAGGGGAGGGGTGTGGGAGGATGGGTTAGCCTGGTGATGGGTATTAGGGAGGGCACGTTCTGCATGGAGCACTGGGTGTTATGCACAAACAATGAATCATGGAACACTCCATCTAAAACTAATGATGTAATGTGTGGTGATTAACATAACAATAAAAAAATTAAAAAAATAGAGTGGATGTAGTATTTGGCAGGGAGAGAAGTTGGTAAAGGGTAATTTAAGGCACATGGCAAATATGCAATGATTATTATCTATTATTATTAGTAGTAGTAGTAGAGGTAAGTCTGTGATAAGTTTTGAAAGGTAAAATGAGGCTAGGGAGGGAAAGTGAGGGAATCCAGGCAGGGGAAGGAGTTTATACAAAGGACAGAGGCACGGCACTCCACTCTGCCATCATGGAATAAGAAATGTTTCAGTATTGCTGGGGAATAAAATGTGAGTGAGATAATCCTGGACAGGTAGACAGGACCACATCCTAAAAGGTCTTAAATGTCAGTCTAAGGAGCTTATATCATATCCTACTGACTATGCGAAGTCACTAACAGATATTAAATATTTTAGGGACATGATCAAGTTTGTACGTTAGAATTGTCACTGGCATAGCAATAAAAAAGAATGTTAGAGAGAGGCACGAGGCATAGAAAGTGCGGGGATATCTAGTAAAGTTAAAATGACCAAGAACCTAACAATCCTATTTCTAGGTTTACACCCTAGAGAAAACCATACACAGCAAAGCATTTGCTCATTTAATGCAACGTTGTTTATAATAGCAAAAAAATTGGGCACAACCCAATATCAGTAGGAGTGAATGTAAGAATGGTATATTCCAGTAAAAGAATTACTAGAATATTATGCACAAAAAATGAATCAGTTAAATCTAAGTGTATTAGCAAGTGTTGATGTCAAATACACTTGAATCACCACCATCTTCACCACCAAGTTGAAGAATGTTGAGTACAATCTGATGCCATTTATAAACATTTCAGAAATAATGTTTATGGACACATATACACAAAGCAAATGTACAGAACAAGGACTAGAAGGGGAGTCACTAAATTCCCCATAGCTGTTATATGATGGGAGGGAGGAACAGCCATGAGACTGGAGAGGAAAATAAAGAAGACTTCAAGTTTATCTTGGATGTTCTGTTTCATGATAAGCAAAATTTTAAAGCAAACATGACAGTATATGAGCATTTGTGATTTTCAGTGTGTGGGGGCATGGATTTTATTTCAAAATAGTTTCTGTGCTTGTAGAAAAAATTTTAAAATGAAATATGTATTTAATTTTGTTGAGGGTGTGTGTGTGAGAATATGTGAGTGAGTGTTGTGAGTGTGTGAGTATTGAGAGTATGTAAGTGAGTATATGAGAATGTGCAAGTATTGAGTGAGTGTGGGTGGGTGTGTGAGCGCGTATGAGTGTGTGAGTGAGAGTGTGTGAGAATGTGTGAGTATTGAGTGAGTGTGTGTGACTGTGTGGGTATGTGAGTATTGAATGAGTGTGTGGGTGTGTGAGAGTTTATGTGAATGTGTGCAAGGTCCAAGGTCTCCACTGTTAAGGGAATGTCTTGAGAATGTGGAGGCTTACCCTCTATCAACTCCCAAAGGCAGGAAATGACTGAGTTAGAACAATAACTTCAACTGGGGCCTGAAAACAGTGTGTGGGGGGTGTGCACGGCTAGCTGCCAAATCTTTCACATGACACTGAGGCTCCTTAGGGTTTTCAAATGTGGAAATCAATGAAGACCAAGTACTGCTATTAGTTCGGGAGGAGGAGGAGTCTTCAGGGGAGGCGGGCATGGGGGTATGATAGCCCAAAGAACAGGAGTGAGTCAGTCTGTGATTTCAGGGAAACAGGACAATACCTTTGTAACTCCAGGCAAATGATTTTGCTTCGCCTCCTACCTTCTCTCACAAATAGCCTTGAAGTTGTTTTTGTGGGAGGGATGGAAAATGCTATCTTCATAGTCATATTTTTTGTTGCTATTAAAAATACAGTCAAAGACCCTTATGGAGAGATACATCACGGTAAACAAGCTTAGTTTCAAAAACATGAAGAAAATACCCTCTTAGGTAATCTGAATTTTCAATTCATTTCAAGTCAGCAGACAGCAAACATTTTTTCCCCCTTTGCTAAGTGTGTTTTGAACATTATTCTGGGTACTACAGAAGGTACAAAATAAAAGGAAGCACTATCTTTGCATTCAAGAGAGCTTTGTTCTATTGTGCAGGAGGTATGTACTGAGGGCTATATGATTAGTGAGAACCATGCTGTAAGACTCCAACGTGAGAAAATCACAAAAACATTACAAAACAAGTTAAAGGACATGCATGGGGTTTGCATTTTTTCTGGGTCTTGAAAAGGCAGCAGTTTCGGCAAGAGGAAAGAGTACTTGGATACAGGGAAGGCCATGAGAAAACCCAGAGGGAAGGGAGATGAGCTTTTTAGAGTCTACAAATTGTGCAATCCAGCTACACAAAAACGTCTGCATTGGAGAGTGGGGGAGGGCAGGGATGGAAGATATGAAAGTAAAGTAGAATCCATGGTGTGTAGGGCACTGGATGTCAAGGTGAGGAATATGGGCTTTGTACACCAGGTAATGGGCAGTGGTTCAGAAAAAAAAACATCCAAATGTGAGAGGCTTGGAGCACTTCTTTGGTACCTTGGATCTTCTAGAAGCACCATAGGCAGGCTCTTAGAAATCTCTACCATGAGAATAAGACCAAGGTAGCCCACTGAATGATGAGAGACACAGGCTCCGTCACCCCTATTGCTCTACGTAACAGGCTGCCAACTTTCAGACCTGTAAGTGAGGCCATCCTAGATTCTCAAGCCACAAAGTGTCTTATCAGCCAACTAAAACCCCCTGATAAAGCCCAGCTGGGACTACAAGGCCAATCCAGAGAAGAACCACTCCACTAAGCCACAGAATCACGAGCTAAATAAATGGTTGTTTTAAGCTCCTAAGTTTTGGTGTGTTTAGTTCCATAGCAATAAGCAGTAAATCCTTATTCATTCAGGAACTAGTAAAAATGACTGTATGTTTTAGCCTTAAGAGTCATAGACTATATTTAAGAATCGCTGGAAGTCTTACAGATGATAGAGCTGCACAGATGATAGACACACATTTCCCGAGTCATTATCAAGGGTTATTTCTGTATTCTAATGCTACTTCCCTAAAGTTCTTGGGAAATGGAACCTATCTTATTTCCTTCCCTTCTTCCTTCCTGATGATCCCATTCTCACTTGCAACCCATAGGGCAAGTCATGCTCTCTAGACAAGAGGGATAGGTAAGCACACAAGGAACAATGCCAATGTTGAAAGGATAATGCACAGAAAGAGGTAACACAGCAGACCTGTGGCATCATGCCATTAGTCAGTATTATCGAATCTGTAGAACTAATGTGAGAATTAAATCTGACAATGTAAAACAAAAACTGTGGCTACCTACAGGGAACTTGCCACCTACAGGGAGAGACTGAAATACACATGGTGGTAAGTACCACAGTGAGAATCTTGTCCTGTGAAATACCCAACTGCCCTATGTCTCACGTTGATCCATGAGACTGGTCAGTGCCAACCCTAATATCTTGCTGAGAAAGCCCCTAGTCTCTGCCTGAAGGGCACCACATTCATTCTTTAAATATAAAGGCATTTTGTTTTTGTTTTTTTTACTGTGTCCAAATAGAGGCCTAGACACGTACATATGCACGCACACACGCACAGAGGAGTACTGTAAGAAGGAAATGGACAAATTCTAATGGGAAATTAAAAAGTGAACAAATCACATTTAGTCATGGGAAGCAAGAAAGGTCTGAGATGCTTCCCAAATGTCTGTTCTGTTTTTCCAGCCTGTCTGTCTGAATAGGAGTTTCTTCTCCTTCTAATGAGAATTTTGGGTTAATTTTGTGGGTCCCACCAAACTCTATCATTTTATGCTTACAGCATAGGTAACTAATTGGCATCCCAATTTTCAACACTAGTGAGTCAAAAATATTCCCCACAATCTTTCGGAAGTAATCCATTGTTCCATTAAAATCCATTGTTCCATTAAAATCCACTGCTGGCTTGCAATACATTTGCATCTTATTTGTTCCTTAGGAATGACACCACTCCTATCTCTATAAAGTTTATAAAGAAGGGCTTTAATCTTACAGTTGAAGTTAGGGTACACAATAGGAAAAACAAACCACAGTCAAAATGGAAAAAAAAAACCTGTGCTTTCTGAAAAACTAGCAAAACAAGTGACAAATCAATATCATAAAAGCTCAATGCTCTGCTATTTAATGTAGATGGGCAGTCCACAGATCTCTACATAGGACAATGAGTCCTCTGACCTGCTCTGTTAAATTTGTGGGGTTCTTCTTTTGTAATTTTACCCAAATGCTTCACTTTTCCTTCCATCACCCAGATAATTGCTCTTTTCTGTCAAGTATCTAAAATTCTTGTGTGTTTATACTTTATTGTACTTTTTACATTTTAAATAACTTTCAAACACATCCTCACATTTGATCATCACACAAAGCTGTGAAGGTTTTTTTGAAATAAGAAAACTGAGCCTCTAGAAGCCAAAAGTGACTAGCCCCCGTTTACATAGCAGATCAGTGACAGATTTAGGGTGAAACCCACATCTCACCTTGAAACCAGTTTTTTACCTACTACATAACAGAGTGGGGGGATTTTGGATAATTGTGCAGGCCTGCGTCGATTTCAGAGACAACAGCGCTCACCAGTTTCATTGCTATGACATTCAGATCACATCCAAATGAAGCAGATCTATATGGTGCCAGCTAGGCCACTTCGCTGCTCATCTCCCCATCTGTTGGACAGCTGGACAAGGGAGCCGCTGCCAATCAAGGCCATTTTGCCTGGCACTATCAGATCTACTGGCACCCAATGCCATATGCCAGCAACTGGTGCCTGCTCTTGTTGAATAGACCTTGTTTGGGTCGGATAAGGCCCCGGTTTATGCATGTGATGTGATCATGAACCTCCATCTTTTTCATAACACAAGAATTAAGGTTAGATCCAGAGGGTAAATCAGACTCACCATTGAAAACAGTTCACTTCCAGGTTTGTGGAACCAGAACCTGGGTGTTAGTGTCAGACGGATGAGTGTATGAATCCACATTTGCCACTTCTCAACTGCGTGACATCAGATGAATCACTTTGCCTCCCCCAGCTTCAGGTTCCTCACTCTACTATGGAAACAGTGCCTGCCTTACAGACGTGCCCTGAAGATGCAATGAATATCATCAATCAGAATGAACTGATCCAGAAGCCACCTCAGTCTGGAGCTTGGTATAGTCTCTAGAAGAGAGTCTCTGGGGTCACTGGTTATCTATTTTCAATTATCTGAGAGACTGGAAGGAGGATCTAGGGGTTAGACCTTAATGTGTATTACTCCAGAGAGAAGAACTAAGAAGTTCTTCCAAGTTCCAGAAGTTGCAGGAAAATAAATTTTATTTCAAAATTAGAAGCAACTTTATAGAACCCAGAGCACCTAAGGGATGGGGACAGTGGGAGTGACAGGCCACCCCGGAGACTCCTGGGAAAGGGCTGAGTCAGAACCCACAAGGACATTACAGGAAGAGCCCCTTGCTCCTATTCTGCCTTTACTTCCTTCCTTCATCTCTGCCTAGTCTCTTGTCCCAAGTGTCTTGTGTAGGGATAAAAGTGACTAATACACATCCCTATCCTAAGGGATCAATACACATGTCATAAATCAGTGCGTTAATAAAAGACTCAAAGAATGTATTGTGATAGCCAGGGAGAATGAGAGGGAATAAAAATCTGTGATGAGCCATGCAGAAATAAGTGTGTTAAGCTGCTGGGGCAGTGTAATGTAAATATTCCTCACTAGACTTAACGCCCTCAAAGTGGGAGAAATAACTTTATCACATGTATCTTATGTGCAGTACTTTGGGCGTGTAATACCTTTGGCTTGTATGAGTTTGCTAGGGCTGCAGTAACAAAGTATCACAAACTGAATGGCTTAAACAGCAAAAATGTATTGTCTCAATAAATTCTGGAGGCTGGAAGTCAAAAATCAAGGTGTTGGCCAGATGGGTTCTCTCTGAGAGCTGTGGAGGAGAATCTGTTCCATGCTTCTCTGCTAGTTTCTGATGGCTTGCTGGCAATCTTGGGCATTCCTCCACCTGTAGAAGCATCCCCCTGATCTCTGCCTTTATCTTTACATGGCGTTCTTCTGCTGTGTGTGTCTCTGTGCCTGAATATCCCCTTTTGATAAGGATACTAGTCGTATTGGATTAGAGCCCACCCTAATTCCTCATCTTAACTCATTACATATGCAGTGACCCTATTTTCAAATAAGGTGACATTCTGAGATATTGGGTTAGGACTATGGCACATGAATCTTGAAGGGACACAATTTGACCCCAAACAGGGCCTTGTATGTGGGAAACGTTCAATGACATTTTCTGCAGGGATGCAGTGAATCAGAGTGATCAAACCTCAGAGTTAGAAATAAATGGATAAAACAAGCTCTGCCTCTCCTCAGCCTGGGTCCCCTCTGCAACTCTGGCATTCCTCAGAGTCCTCCAGCGACGCCCACCAGAGGGAGAATTTGTGTCATGTACTTACTTCTGCCTACAGTCTTCTATGACTATAGGCAGATGAGGAAAGAAAGCTGAGGAGAGACGGTCTTGGAAGAATACATGACTGCTTAAAGAAATTGGATCCCTTTGCTTGCCAGAGTATTAGTAATTAATGACTACTGTTGGACTATCAAAAGCAAATCAATTAGAAAGGAATATTTTAGATTATTGTTAAATATTAATTATTTACAATATTAATAAAATAATATTGTTAAGTGACAAAATACAATGAATCACATTAATAATAATTAAAATTAGCAAGTAAAAATGTAGTGAGCACTTATCATGTGTCAGATACTAGACTACTGAAGTCTATGTGATCAGATGGAAAGCAGCTCCAAACAATGGGGGTATGACCATTGACCCACATTTGCATAGAGGAGGAACTGATTCCGGAAGAGCTCAAGCCACTTGTCCAAGATCATAGTGCACACAAGATGGCTCATGATTCAAAAGAGGCCCATCTGACTCAAAATCCTCATAAGTCCTGTCCTAGACAGCATTTTCTGGACTCTTACTTTTCTTCACAATGAAATTCAAACAGAATAACCTGCTTACTGAGTCAGAGTGGGGGTGGAGGGTGGTGAGGATGATGTTTATTTGTGCATCCATGTATAAAACCGATACATTTTAAAGAGAGAGGGAGGAAAGTGACAGAGAATTGATAGAAGGAAGAATTCATACCAATTTATGTTTTAGGTAGGTAGGTGGGTGGCTATTTATAACCCATGTTCTTCAAATTATTTTTGGCTATTGCTGCCATTAAGTAATAATATGACAACAGAACAATTCAGAAAATTCTGTTTCCTAGAAAGGCACCTGGCCCTCCCTTCTGCGGGGGTGTGAGGAAGAGCACCAAGATGTGCTGAGGTTTGCCTGATCTAGCATTCTTCTGTGGGTCTCACCACAGTCCTTGAAAAGGAAAACTATTTTAGGTGAATTAATTAAATGAAGGTGGTGTTGAAATTGTGTCTTTGGCTTTCTAATGTTGTCACAGTGACCAAAAATGCTGAGTACCAGGCTGGTTACCTTGCAGACCCAATATTCCATTCTATTTCTGGACCTCAGAAAATGGTTGTGTGAGACTGACTCAGTCAACTAAGGCCAGCCATGCTTCTCCCTAGTGCACAGCACTAGTAAATGTCCTACTCTTCCAATAGCAACATGTTGAATTTAATCCATAAATACTCCTTATTTCTTCCCCGTCTTGATCCTGAGGTTGCCGACTTTGTAACTACAGTTCTCCATTTAGGAAGTGACATATAGAGGGTTGCAAACTGCCAGAACCAACTTTGTCCCATGTCCACTTGCATATCTCCACTCATTTGTCTGACATGATCTGAACAGGTATTCCCTGGGGAATTTCACATCTTATTGGATGTGAAATATATTTACCCACTACAACAAAACTATCAGTTAGGCATTAGTCACCCCACATTAGTGGACATAGAGGTGAAGTAACTATAAAAATGCAAACTTTTCTGTTGGCAACTTAAAACATTTAAGCAGAAGCTGTATGGCCAACTCATTCATTCATTTATTATCAAATGACTACATTGTGTTGTCAATGAAGATGGAAAAATGTGTAATATAGATAGGCTCCCTGCTTTCAGAGTTCTCATAGTCTATCAGAGAAACAGAATAAAACATATCTTCATACAAATTACCATATGTTATAATTGCAAAAAATACATTGTGAAATGAAGCACATAAAAGTGATGTTATCTGGTCTGAGTATTGGAAGAAACCTCATTGAGGAAATAGTATTTTGGCCAAGGCATGACAGATGAGCAAGAGTTATCTGGAAAGGAGGAATGTCATATGGAATGGTAAGATGGGAATTAATTTCAAGTACTGTAGGTGAATGAGGATCCAAATGATTGAGAGGACACAAAGGAGGAGACAGGTGATATGAGATGAGGCTGTGGAATTAGGGAGGGACCAGAACATGCAAGTACTACAAGCCACATGAAAGG
Source organism: Mirounga leonina (assembly GCF_011800145.1). Taxonomy (NCBI): domain Eukaryota; kingdom Metazoa; phylum Chordata; class Mammalia; order Carnivora; family Phocidae; genus Mirounga; species Mirounga leonina. Next base: position 70,119,004 of record NW_023270415.1, on the reverse strand, counting down.
TGGTCTATATTCTATGAATAATAGGATGTCATTGGAGGGTTTTAATGAGGGGAGTTACAGGGCCAGAATAGCATTTAAAAGATCTCTCTTGTCAGAAGACTAGGAAGAAGAGGAACAAGAGAAGGGTGAAGACCTGTTAGAAGATTCTGGAAAGCTCCTATGGGAAAGACGTGGTAGCTTAGATTAGGATAATGGCAGTGAAGATGTAAATAAGTGCTTGGATTCAAAAAATATTTAGAAGGGGTTTTGCCTAGATTTGAATACTATTAGATGTACATCTGTGGATGAAGGAAATGTCCAAGGTGATGGAGGAAACAGATATAAGTAAGTGAGAGGCTGGAGGTACCACTTATTGAGATAGAAAACACGAGAGATGGAGAATACTTTCTGGGGAAAGATTATGAGGTCAGTTTGGGATATACAGGGTTGCACTTACCTGTGCAACATCTAGTCTAAAATGCCAAATCAGTGATTGGATGTTCAGTAGAGGTCTAGAGCCTGGAAAAAAAAACACAAAACGATGTACATTGGAAGCATCAGTCCAAAAGTCATAGCCTTTGAGATGTTAGTGATGCCATGGGCTCAGAAAATTTGACCTAGGGAGAAGCCCTAGACTGAGGTGAAAAGATAGCCACGAGCAACCCTGAGTTCTTTGATATCTACTTAATGGAGGAATAATAACCAGGAGAGGGTTTGAGAAGTAGTGACCAAAGGTGCAAGTGGAAATGGGACTATTGCACCAGGCAAGTCAAAGGAGGAACGTAGGGGCCAACACTGCTCAGCAGCCAAGTAAAGGTGAGTGCAGAACTTACATGAACTGGAGATTAGTATAGCAGTGAGACCTTCTGGACACTCATTGCCAAAAAGTGATGGAAGCAGAAGCCAGAATGGAGTGGGAGGTGAGATAATAGAGAAACACACACAGAAAGCTCTTTAAATGTGGTGAGAAAGAAGAAAAGTGGGACAGTAACTGGAGAGAAATGGTCCAGATGGCATAAAGAGCAGCTCTTCCACCATCAGTTGAGCCAAACAACCTCCAAGGACTTTCTAAAGTCACAAACTCCACCACAGTATCCCCCCATATCAAACAAGGCCAAAGAGTTGTGTTTTGCAGCATGTGCATTCTCAACTCATGACACAAAGCCCATCACGTTGTAGATGCTACTGAATGTTTGTTGAAAGATCAAAGTTATAATGTGGAGTACCTGCTAGGGTTCATGAAATACCCACAGGAAATGAAAGAACTGTTTGACTAGAGGTCTAATAAGAATAAAGGCCAAGATCTTTGAAAACCAAAAATGTGATATCCTTGTGAACAGAATGACTAAGTGAACTGAAGTGCTGCAAAGCTCCTCGTAAGGGAATATACACTTATTGGTCAATGAAACCACCAATGCAGATGTATACGTATTGGACACGATTAATTTAGAAAGTATAATGGCCTAGCAGCCAGAAGCCCCTTTAGGTTTTTGTTTTTTTTTTTCAACAGTCAGTATTGGAATGATCTTTTCTCACACTTGAATGCTGTGAAATTAGTGTCAGGTCTCAAGATCTGTAAGGAAGTGATTGAAAGCCAGACAGAGTAAAGATGAAAGCACCTTCCTTCTTGAGTTTCTCAAAAAATATATTGGCTTGATCGCTTATCAATAACTGTCTGGTTACTGGTTTTAAAGCCTGATGTTAGAAAAGCTTGAGAAATGTACTTAGGCTGATGCTTAATATTTGGGGATATCTAAAGCCCACAAAAGGTCACTCAGCCTAGTGTGTTTGAAACCAAGCTTGAGGCTAGAAGACCTAGAACTTAAAAAAAGGATTAATAATAGGAGTTAACATACAGTTCCATCTTGCTGTGCCCCTGAATTTGCTGTTTGCCCTGCCTAGTATAAATTTCCATAATAATAGTTAACATTTATTCAGTGCTTACTATATGCCAAACCCTGAGTGTCTGTTATCTCATTGAACCCTCAAAATACTTTCCATTTTACAGTAGAAAAAACTAAGGACAGGGCAAATAACTTGAATAAGATTGAGTAGTTATGAAGTGGTTCAGCTGGGATTAAATTCAACTGAGATGCTGACCAATGCAGAATAACAAAGTATGCCAGAACATTCATTCTGCAGAGAATGCATCGACACAGATAATGACCAGCTGCTAAGAGGCATCATCTCCATCAAAACACAACTAGAGGGTAGGACAAAGACCCACAGATGGATCCAAAGAGCCCCCCTTCTCACATGGGTCGAGAAAGCTTTCTGATCCATCTAGGTGCCCTCTTGGGAAGAAAAAAGAGGAATGGGTGGAGATGTGAGATATTAACAGTTTACTTTCAAAAGATTATTTTAAACTATCAGACATCTCAGGGCACCTAAGTGGTTCAGTGTGTTAAGCATTTGCTTTTGGCTCAGGTCTTGATCCTGTGGTCTTGGGATCTAGTCCCATGCTGGACACCCTGCTCAGTAGGGAGTCTGCTTTTCCCTCTCCCTCTGACTACCCCTGCTCATACTCTCGCTCTATCTCTCTCTCACCTTCTCCCAAATGAATAAATTTAAAAAATCTTAAAAAAAAACTATTAGACATCTCATTTGTATTGTAAAAGCTGAAGTGTCATTAGCTCGCAAGTTTTTTTTCTTCCTACCCAGAAGATTTGGAGCTCAGAACCTATCTTAGCTGAATTATATTAAAATAATTTGCATTCCTGGAGTATAGTGTGAAACTGGTGATGATGTGACATCAGGGGGAGATTTGGTTGTTTGTCCCCAAACAACCCCAACAGTTATGGCTACTGATATCATCTATCCAGCACACTTCCTTTCATAAAATTCTAGAAGTTTCTACAGTTCTCCATCTCTGTAATTCCTGTCTCACATGGATATCACATAAAAGGGAAAGCTCTTCCAACAACTTAAGGTCACAGTCATCATGTGGTGTCAAAATCTTTGTGTGGGCCCTGTCCTTGAACCTCCCAGAAAAGGAAACCCGGTTACACAAAGTGAGGTGGCGGGGGGGGGGGCAGGGGAGGTGGCTTGTTAGATGGTGGAGAAGCTGGACAATGTCTCAAGAGTGGTGGTCGAGATCACTTGATATTTCCCCACTGTCCCTGCAGGGCTTCACTAGGGAGAATGCATGGAGTTTGCAGATGGAGGGATTCAGGAAGTAGAGATTCACAGTAAGTACTTGAATAATTTATGAGAAACACTTTAAAAGGAGCATTTTCTGAATCAATTTAATCATAACTTTATGGAATATCAGTGTTGGGAGGAAATTTAGAGGTTGTGTGGTTTATCTCTATCAGACGGAGATTTATAGATGGGCACCCAAGTTGACAAGTGGAGTTAATTCAGGAATGGAACTTTTTGTTCAGGGAGCTGACTGCTCACTGACTTTCATCCTCCATTGCCCAGTGGACAGGTTTTACCCTCATATTTCCTAGATAACCCTTCACTCTTTGTGTACCAATTTGACATCTATATGATGAGCTTTCACCTCTCATTTATATATTCATTTATTGAAATTTCTGGGGCATTCTCTATTGCTAGGCACTGGAAAAGAAGGTCAAGATATAGACTCTTCCTTCATAGCACTTAGGGAGACAGATGTGAAAGTGCAGAATCAATCACACAACCCAAACACACTGAATCTCTTTTGTAATTACTGTGTCTGGGTGTCTCCCATTGACAGTGCCTGGGGTTGAGATAACTGACCTTCCATCTCTGTCCATAGCATTTGCCTGTCATAGTAAACAATGAAAATATCCCTGCAGTAGGAATGTTTGATCATTTAAGAGAACACATTATTATTTTTATTATTTTAGCAAATCCAATGCAGTAATGCATATACAAACAATGCACATGGTAACTGTTATCCATAGATCCATATCCATAGAACTGTTATCCATAGAATTTGGAGCAGAACAAGACAACTTAGTGAACAGTCTGCCAAGCTGTTCTGGAGAGCCCTCAGCTCTGAAGAGGAGCTTCTAGATCTACTGCCCAGGGGTTGAGTGAAGCCCAGTGGCTCCTCCCTTCCACCAGGTCAGTTCCACTGCTGCTTCTCTCATTTTTTAGTCTTGCACACAGGATTTCACCTCATCAAAGGCGTTCACTGCTTTAGAAAACATGAAAACTATTGACTTTGACCAACTCCTTAATTTTCAAATGGGGAAATTGCAGACCAAGAAAATAAGTAGCTCTGCTAAGGCCCTAGTGTTGGTTAGTAGTCAAACAGCAATAAGCCAAGTTTCCTACTCCCTGCCTAGTTCTCTTTCCACCATGCTTCCCCTTCTTCCTTCCCTCTTTGGGAGACTCCATTATCCTTGTGATAGGAAATGGAAACCCTTGGCTCTTATCCACCCCCACCGATTGAAGTTGCCCATCTATATTTCTTTGCAAAATGTCTTGGCTTCTGAGTAATTTCCCAGAGCTAGACTGGCTTCACTGAAATAGGAAAGGGAGAGCTACTGAAATAGGAAACTTGTCCTATCCTTGAAAGAGTTCTGTAGTATTTGACAAAGCCATTATCTTAATAAAAAGAACCACACACATACGTATCTGTGATCCAAGTGGTCTGTTAAAGGTGGCACAGAAATGAAATTGTTTTATTTCTCTGAGTGCAACAAAGTCAGCATCATAAGACTAAAATGAAAATAGTCTTATGAAGTATGAAGTCATGTCATAAGAGAAACAGGGCCTAATACCTATTTGCTTACTTAAGAAATTATCTAAGAAATGGACATGCAACAGCAGGTACCACAAAAAATAAATGAGCATCTGATTATCTATTTAAAAACAATATGGTTTTGAAAGTTTAAGCTTTCATTTTACACTGAGTAATTTTATCCAACCTTGATCATCAATGAAAATTATTATTCAGGCAGATCTAAATTGTCCATATTGTACACTTATATTAATTAAGTGGTACAAATCTACACATATGTAGCTCTGGCCATTGGCATACATGCATACACACACTCACATAAGTGAACTTTATGATTATGAATACACATTTACAAACAGCCATACATTCTCTTTAGAGTTGAATAGACTTGCAGATTCAAGAAACACAAGTCAAAAAATTGTAATAAGATGAGAGCTTTGCAGATTATATAATATCTTTAAATCAATGATTGCTCTTGAAAGCTCAAGGGTGGTAACTCCTCACTTTTGCATCATGCACAGCAGTGGTCTGTGAAGGGCCAGAGAGTAACTATATTAGATTCTGTGGGCCTTATGGTCTCTATTGCAACTACTCCTCTCTTCTACTGCAGACAAAGCAGCCATAGATGATGGGTAAACAAATGGGCATGGCTGTGTCCCAATAAAACTTGGTGAAGACTATTAGCATTCAAATTTCATATAATTTTCATGTGTCATAAAGAAGTGTTCTTTTGATTTTTTTTTAACAGTTTTAAAAAATATGGGTCATATAAAACAGACAGGGCTGGATTTGACCTATGGACTTGTGTACTGACCCCCGCCATAGAGCAGTTTGCTCTATTTTCCAGTGATGGGATAGGCTGTCTTGAGAAGTATGAAATACCCTACAACTGAGTTGTCCAAGTAGAGCTGAGTTATTTGTTCATGAACTTTCCCTCACAAAAGCCCTTCTCTCCAGAAGGGAAAATTGTGGTGAAAATAATAATTAAAAAAAAAAGATAATTAATTATAACTACATTTGCCCTCCATGGGGTAAAATAATGCATACTGGTGGAAGGAGAAATCTTTATATTGTTCCCTTCCTTCCAAACACAAGTGAAGCCACATCCAGATATTGAATCATATAAAAGGAAAGATTGTAATGCCAAAACTTCCACCAATTCTTTGGCTGTCAAAAGTTGAAAACCGCAGATAGATGGCCTTTTGTTTAAGAGAAAACCATAATAACTTTTTACATTTTTAAAGATTGGCAGAGCTGAGAGTTTGGGTGAAAAATGAATTATTCTGTGCACAAATGGAAACACTCGAAGTTTTTCAGGTTGGCCCAAAATGGACATAGAAAGGAGTCCAGGAAATGGAAGAGAGAGAGGAGTGTGTGAAGAGAGTGAGGGCCTGGCTCATGGACAGGCAGAAAGTCCATGAGAAAGACTCCAGCCAGTCAGAAACCCCGATGAGGAGTGAGTCTATAGAACTCTGGGAAGTTGAGACCTCTTTATTAATTTCCCATGGTTTTCTGTATAGTACCACCAAAACTACTTTTTTTTTTTCCTTTCTGAATCTTGAATCAAACAACGAAAGAAGACGAGGTTCCAAATTTGGGTTGACTGAAGCTAGGAAGAGAAGAGCCACAGGTGACAAGACACTAGTGAGATCAAGATCCAGAAAAAACTTTGGAACAAGGGGAGAAGAATGGGGGTAATGTATGACCTTCCCCAACAGGACTCAAGTAGAGCTAATAGGAGGATGTATCATGGCTAGGGTTTTAGTTGTGTAGATGGAAGCTTGAACATGTTGATTTCAACATGAGAGGGAAATTGTGACCGACCATCAGCTGTAGGATTTGGGACACACTCAGATGTCTGGTATTTGGGTCATAAAGAGAATACTGAAATCATCTAAACTCTAGCTTGAAGGGAAAAGAAGCTCTTTGCACTGAGCTCTTTCCAGCAGTTTCTACTTTCACTCCTCTACACACCCTAGATTCTATCAACATCAAGTGATTTGACTTCTGCAAATACAGCCTACCTGAAAGACTTTTTTCTATTTGCTACAGTACTCTTCCGATGTCACTGTCATGCCCTTATGAAGATTCTCTTTACTCTCCTGGTTCCTTCCTCCTTAGTAGCAGCCTATGTCTGTTTCTACTGTAATCCCTTCCACTCTGGATTATTGCTACTGATGACATGTCAGTCTCCCCATCAGAACCGCAAACTCCTTGAGTGAAGGGAAAAATATTTCTCACATCTTTATTCCAGAGTCGAGCAGAGTGCTGAAACATAGATGTGCAAAAAATCTTGATTAGATACATGAGTGAATGCTTGAATGGTGTCTTATTCCACTCCTTTGTTCAAAACTCAATGGGGAGAGCTCCAATAAGATGCTTGAGTTTTCTTTGGATTCTCACCGTACCTCAGTCACCATCTGTGACAGAGAAGCTATAATTATATACTTCTTGTGAGGAGTATCATGGTGATGACATCACAGTCTCAGTCAACAGAATTCACAGAAACAAGGCTCAGCTCCTCTGTGCTCTTAAGAAATATAGGAATCTGATTTTGTGGCTCGGCAGCTTTTCTCTCCTGAAGGGTTGGTTTCTAATCTGATTGTTTCAACTTTTTTTTTTTTTTAATTAAGTTCAAACTTGCAGAAAGGTTTTAAGAATCATACCAAAAAGAAGCCACTATATACTCTTCACCCTGGTTCAATGGTTGTTAAAATTTACCATATGTCTCATCATTTCCACCCCTCCCCCACCCCATCACTATAGCCTATATAAATAAACTGCAGACATCTTGACCCTGTACTGGTAAATTCTTCAGTGCATACTTCCTAAGAGCGAGGGTGTTTACCTCCACAACTATGGTACATGAAAATCAGGAAATTTAACATTGGCACAATGCTGTTAATTAGTCTATGGTTCATAGTCAAATGAAGCCAGTCATCCCTGTATCTTTTAGAGCGATTTTTCCTCATCCATTATCTGATTCAGGATCATGGATTGCATCTACATGCCATGTCTCTAGGCTTCCTTATTTGGGGACGGTTCCTCAGCCTTACTGTCTTGCATAACACTGACACTTTTGAAGAATACCAGCCACTAAATGTAGACGGCTTCTCAGTTTGGGTTTGTCTAATATCTCCCAGTGGCTTATCTGCTTTATGCATTTTGGGCAGGAACACTGCAAGTGACGTCAGCACATCTCATTAGAAGTCACGTGGTTTGTCCCATTTTTGGTAATGTTTTCTCCACAAACTATTTAATAATCTCAAATGGGAAGATAGTAACTTTCTAGTGGAGAAACCTGGCAAGCACACCTTCATCAAGTGACAAAAATTAGTATGATCAGTAGCTGATTTTTAAAAAAAAAAAACTACTTAAAGAAAAGTTTCAGCTATTTTAAGAACTTATTTATCACCCATGCAAATCACACCTTCTGGAAAAAAAAATGCATGAAAAATGTGGCCTTTGGTGTTGGTGGCAATATTTACTGAGCACCCAAGTGCATAAGATATAGAATAATTTCAAAGATGTTCACGTAACCCCAAGTCCTTAATCACCAGCTGTTTACTGCTAACATTTCCACGTATCTTTTTTAATCTTCCCATGACCTCATGTACAAATGAGAAAACAAAAGAACTTGGCCAAGGTCACACAGCTTGAGTATAATGTTGGAATGTGAGCTACTCTTTCTCTCCCTCCCTCCCTGCTTGCCCAGCAGTCTCCATTCTGCAGGTATGTATCCAAAACCAGGGAACATTAGAAAAGTGCTCAGCAAGAGCTCCGGGACAGGGCAGGTACTGGTTCTGTTTTCCTCCTATTCAATAGCACTCTGCATCTCCCTCATTAAAACAGTAATTCAGAGAAACTTTGTGGAAGAAGACTGAGTAAGGAGGAGAGTGGGGGCTGAGTGGGTGGATCTTGGAAGGGAAGAGGAGTCCATTCTCCCCCCCATGAGACCAACCCAGGCTGAGCTGGATGTAGGTATTTCTGGGTGACTGGGCCTCAGCTTGTGAGAGCAAGCACCTTTTTCAGAGAAAGCAGGAAACTGTGTTTCGCTGTATATAGGAACTTAAAAGCAACAACTATATTTAGCACTCCAGCTCACAAAAACCCAAAAACCTCCAAAGAGCCCCAAACTCTCTGTTTCAATCATCTTCAAGTTCCAGATAAACCTCATTTATTGGCGGGAATCTCATTAAGCAAATATTTGGAAGAGATGTCATGAAATGGAGGTCATGCTGATATAGCCCATGCGACTTGCAAGGGAAGATGTGGAGCTGGGTCAGACCAAGGGAAGGAGGTTGCAATGCGGCCTGCCTCTCCTCTAGAGCTCCTTCCACTCTGGGTCTACACTGCAGGCTCGTGGTACCTATGAGGCCCATGAGAAGGGAAAGACACTTTGCAATTTTTAACATTTGCAGCTACTGAAAGTGACTAATTGACTACCTGGTTTTTGGAGAGAGCTATCTGAGTTCTACAGAGGGTGGATGGGGCTGGACGTGGAATTGGGACCGCAAACACCGGAGGGATAGCCGAGTCCTTAAAGAGCAGGGTGCAATCACTGGCAGGAATCCTTCCAAAGTGTGGAGGATGGGTGGGCTAGGGCGTGGCAAAAAGTGATCCAGATCACTTTCTTTTTATTAGTAGCTGTCTCATGCTCTGTGCAGCACCAACTAGATCAAGTCTCCTTGCCTGCGTCACTTGGCATCCATTCTCAAGGGATACATGAGTTTCTCCCGGCTGATCCCAATGATTTGGCCTGTTTTGCTCTCTTCTTCAAAGGTACCACTCTGTTCCTCCATTCCGGCACCCCTTTGTTAGAGCAGAGCCCATACCCTCCAGCTACCCCTCACCTGCTGCCCTTAAAGACCAGCACAGGAGAGTAAGAGTGTAAGACCAGGAAGTCAAACAGGGGCCAGGCAGAGCAGTTAAGAGCTCAGACCCTGAAGTCATACACCCGGGTTTGAACAGAATCCCTCCTGTTTTAAAATTGTGTGATCTTAACGAAGCATGTCTGTCAATTTCTTCGTCCGTGAAAGTGGAATGATAACAGAAATATTGTCTCATATAATGCATGCAAAGCTCTTGGCACCCAGTAAGGACTTACTATATCTTAGTTTTTAGTATTGGTGCCACCACGACCACCATCATTATCATCATTATTGTAATTGCTGGTGTTGCTTCATCAGCACCGTCATTATCACTGACGTCATAGTCATTATGAAGAAGTAGGCAAGAAATAAAAATCACGGGATTGGAAATCTCTAAAAATTTCAGAATCTTACTAAATTCTTACGTGGGGAATATGTCCTATTCCCCTTACTTAAATGGCATCTTCCTTTACTAGGGATGTCTTTTTCTCAAGGGAAGATGCAAATTTATGTGGAGGGTGCAGTAAGAAGAGGGGAAAGGTCTAGGCCTACCTCCACCCTGGACATCAGGCACAGCTGGGCTCAGGTGAAGACCCGAAGGAAAGGAACCAGAGCAGGGGAGTGGCCCCCTGGAATCTTCTGAAAGTCTCTTGGTTCCCCTTTGCCCTGGGCCAAATGTACAGGGCTTAGCTCTGAGGCTCCCCTCTGTTGTGGCGTTGACCTCACCACATTCCCAGTGTGCGCCAGGGCCCTGGTCCATTTTCTTAGCTGCCTCCCTGATTATAAGACAGGTGCCTCCAGAATGGGGGCATGTTTTATTCAGCACTATGTTCCTCAGGTCAAGAACGTGCAGGAGGAAAGAGATAGGTCAGGGCTCCCTGATTGACTGCTTAGTCTTTCTCAGTCTTGCTTTCCATTCCTCTTCTGTCAGGGCGAAATCACATTAGAACAGGACAATAACCTTCCCTCCCCAAACACACAGCCACTCCAGTGGACCGATGAGGAAAAGGGCTCCAACGTGAACACCTGTGTCTGGGATCTCACTGCAGGTCAACCAACAGTAGCATCAAGATGAGGACGAGGGTGTTGGGGCTTCAGGTCCACATTTCCACACAGCCTCTATATTCAAGGGTGTGTAGTTTCCATTGGGTGTTTATAATTTGGGGGATCCCCAGACAGGTGACTCACCACAGAGAACTACCCTGCTTCCACAGGAAGGATCACCTGTGCTCCTTCTCTCATGCCCTTCTCAATTGAAAACTGCCCTGACGTCCAGTGACCACATCCTCCTTGTCATTTATACCTCACTAGGGTCTTCCCCTTCCTCCTCCCCCACCTCCACTTTCTTGCAAAACTTGCTCATTCTGGGCATCAGTCAAATTCTTTTGTATTCATGTGAGGGTGGGTGCTAAAATGGTCTTGTCTATATGCATTTTTAGAGGGGCCTTTAGAGGTCAGCATCTCTAACCGAAGGAGTGATTGCAAGTCCTAAGGCCAGGAGGTCAGACATGAGGAGGGGACACTTTCAGTTTATGGGGAGGGATGAGGAGGGTGGTTGTGCTCCTGGGAATGATGCAAATCATGCAGCCTATGCCCTTGAATGTGTTGATGTATCAGATCATTAGCAAGTGAAACATATTGTCTACCCAGAGACTCTGGAATATTCCACACTGGTGCCCAAAGTCTGGATCCCATTACCTGTTCATTTCACCAAAGTAGAAATAATAGTAATGGAAGTAATTGTCATATTGACTGTTCATTATGTGCAGATGATCTGTAAATCTTGGCAACTCTTTAAGGCAGGAGTTATTATGAAGAAAACAAAATTCAGAGAACTTGAGTAACATTATATGGCCTAGAAGTGACTTTGAATCCAGGGCTGCCCTACTTCAAAGCACACTCCTTGTATTTCCCTATGGGGTAGCCATGATCACATGGTTCTCTTTGGCAGAAATGCAGGAGGGTATGGGTTTAGGGATGGGAACGCAGAGAGGGAGAAGAAGGCCTGCAAAGGGATCACTGTTGGGAAGCCATGTTTTTGTTGGTTTCCTTTGGGTCCCAGGGTGTTTGAAAGAGAAGGTAATCAAGCAGGGCTGATGGCTGCCAATCCAAGCAACCTCCCCCCTTTGTGTTATGCCTGTCCTGGCTCATGAATTTATACCACTTGTCGGCATAAATTTCAGAGCAGCACTCAGAGAGAGGGAAGTGCTGGCTGACTGTGTTCTGGGATCTGATGAGGAGCTTGTCATTTATTACCATATGGGGCCCAGAGGAATGCCAAGGAAACCAAAACCAAAACTCCTTGTGCTGCTCACTTCCCACATGCAGTGGTTCCTGCTGATGGAGCCTTTTCCAGTCTCACCATCCTCTCATTCTGATCTCCTAGGGTCCTCACAGCCTTCCTCTGAAAATGACCTTCCCTTCTTTGAAGTATTTTGGAAGCTGTCATGATGACACGTGGCCACATCATTGAGTGTATTGAGCAAAAGTCTCCCTGGCAAGTTGGGTGAGTTTAAAGCCAGAGAACAGTCATAGACCAAGTCCAAGCACACCTCTCTCCACGTGGAGATGCTCACCCCGTAGCCCCCACCATTCCTTTGTTAAGTGAATGCTCTTTCTGCAAAACCCAGTCAGTCCCACCTCCCTGACCTACTCAGGTTCCATCCAGAACTCCACTCTAGCATATGATCAAGATAACTTTATTTTTCCACGTATGAAATATCTGAGCCAGTAAAAATTCTTGTGACTATCATTGCCATTGATTGAACATTTAATCTACACCAGTTAACATTCTAAATACTTCACATGTACCGGCTCACTTCATACTCCCCTTTGAGCCTCTGAACTACTCACAGATATGATTCAGTCATGTGTCACAAATCAGACATCTGTTAGGTTCAGGAGCCCATTTCCACCCCTGTTCTGTATGTCATCTGAAACACTGTTCTTTCTGTCCCTCAACTCAAGGATGTCTCCTGAAAATTTGCCTTGTTCTTTTGAAGACTGATTGCAGAGCAGCGGGCCTTTCTGGAGAATGCAGGCTTTGCTGTACTTGGTGTGGGAGAGGCATCCAAGTGATGGCTGGTCTATCTATAATACACTCCAAGAAAAAAAAAAAAAAGCAGCTGATGCTGAGACAATCACTACCTGAAAAGATCCATGCAAAAGTGTTTATCCAGCAATTTGGGGCTGCTGTGGACTACTCATTTCCATCACCTTCCTGGAGCTGGTGAGCATTGTTCCAATGGCCTGAAGGAAGACTAATTCTGCTCTCTTAGGTTCCTGCAGCAAAGACATAAGTATCCTCGGAGAAAGGTGACCACACACAGACACAGAACTTGTTGTCCTTTCAATAAGGGGACATGAAAACCTTTTGCCACTTTTTTTTTTTTTTTTTTTGGCATTTCTGTATGGTGGTCCTAATCTAGGCAGCCATTCCCTGCAGAATTTTCAAAAAACAGTTCTTAGAAACCAGTGAAGGACAAGTTTTTCTATTCTGCCCATTTATTTGTGGAGTGGAATTCCTCTCATACCATATGTTTGAAATCTTCCTTTCACTTGAAGAATACTGCTGGATATTTGAGCCACAGAAAAGATGTTGGAATCCCAGGGCTATCACATACTAGTCTTGTATAAGTAACTTAAACTCTAAAGTGGGAAGGGCTCCACGATTATATTACTTGTGATAATGCATTTAAAACAAATGCAAAATATCCATCAGCTATTAGTAATCCCCTTTGTCTTTGCAGAGGTCCTTGTCACTTTTTGCTCAGATTACAGATCTCTTATCAGATTATCTTCCTTTCTCTCCAAAAGTCAATTTTCAAATTCTGTCATCAAAGATTATGTCAGACATTTGATCAGTTCTGCAGGCCAGTAAGAATGGTATTGACAATCTGGGTCAAATTAAGAAGGAAAGTGATCGAAATTAAGAACATACTCAGAGCCCTACCATAGCAGGAATGCTTTCAAGAACTAGTTGTTTATCCTGGAGACAAGGAAGGATATTTGTTTCATCATTTTCAAATACCTTAAGTAAGGTTATGTGGCAAAAGGAACTACACTTTTGAGTGAAGTCATAAGTGGTAAAATTCAGATCTCCTAATGGGAAATGCAGGGGATCATATTTGAAACAACCGTAGGAAAGACTTTCTAGTAGCCTACAGAAAAAAAAAATTGGTTGACTTGAGAGGTGGTGAGGTCTGGTAGAGGCATTCACCTGTGGACGGGTTGGCCACTTGGTGGGGATGTTGTAGAAGGGATTCAGGTATCACTGTAGGGGGTTGGGCTCCATGACCTTGACAGTCTCTTTGAACTCTGAATCTTATAAACCTATAAATTCATAGTCATTTGTATCTAGGCTATGCTGACTGCAAACTGTGCAAGGCAGACTGTGCTTTCAGAGAACTTCCTAAGAAATGATCCTTAATTTCTAACAATAAAATAACCAAATGCTACAGCTTAAATAAAACTTAGAGAGCGCCTCACCTAAACCTCATTGTAAAAATGGGCAGGCTGAGGTCACGAGAGTTAAAAATCTCTTTCCCAGGATCACGCAGCAAACTGTCAGTGAGCCAAAACTCAAAATTTCAAATGAGAGATAAGATGCACATGTATCTCTCTCAGGAACACTTTGGGAAAAGCACTTTTTGAAAAAGGAAGTTGTAATGAATAATCTCTTATACTTTATTTACTTAGTAAATATGAAGCACACTTGCCTTGTTTTTTTAATTAACCAAGTGACCTGCGTTTAACAAAGACTAAGGAAATGAGAAACACAGAGACTTGCTCCAAAATTTCAGAAATAAATGGGCCTAAAACAGTACATTAGCAAGATCTCGTGGAGGCTGCAGGAAGATAATTCTTAATTTGAACTACTGTCCTGGGAGGCATTTGATGGCTGACTTGGGGCTTCTAAGGGAATCGAGAAAGCCTGCTTCAGGTAAAAGTTGTCCTCTCTGGGCAAAAAGCAAAGGAAGTTTACAAAATACTTCCCAGTGCAGAGGACAGACACTTGTAGCAGGAGTTTCTCAGAATAGGGGTGGGGTCAAGGAAAGTACAGATCATTATTGTTATAGATTTACGAACAGAGCAAAAAAGGAATCAAAGCAGCTGTGACGATAATTAATGAAGATGACCTTGAAGACTGAAATAGATTGAGCAAGCTGAACATATAAAGGCATACAAATCTCTATGAAGGGTCACCACTGACAGAAGGAAACAGCCAGTTAGGTGTGAGTCTCAGATCCAGGGAAGTGGTCAGATGCCTAGGTGCTGAGCTCCCGACTGGTCTCTGGTTTCATCATTTTTGTGCCTTGAATATCTCACTCACTCGGTAAAGGTACTCAATTAACAGCTTGCAGGACTGGGACGCTGCAGCATGGAAGTGGCCAAGAATGAAGCCCCAGGGATAGTGATAAAGGGTCAGGGCCAGTCCTGGGTGAAGCCCAGACACCTCTCATTCCATTTTCCACATTAGAATGAAATTTGACATTTTCACATCCATCTTTGAGATGCTTATCTGATCTCCTTAAAGTGAAGATCTTCTGTAAGCCATTTCTTTCCCCCTGTGCAAAGCTCAGAACCTACTACAGAGTGGATGTGCAATAAATTGGGCACGGGGGTGGCTCAGTTTGTTAGCATTTGCCCTCGGCTCGGGTCATGATCCTAGGGTCCTGGGATTGAGCCCCCATCAGGCTCCTTGCTGGGTGGGGAGCCTGCTTCTCCCTCTGCCTGCCACTCCCCCTGCTTGTGCTTGCTCTCTCTCTCTGTCAAATAAATAAAATCTCAAAAAAAAAAAAAAAGATGTGCAATAAATTTTAGTTAAACTGAAGTAAAGCTACACTTCCTTGATATTCCCTAACGATAAGGAATTATAAATTAATTGCAGGCCTTCTCTTGCCAACGCAACTGAACACTAGGGCTGTGTGTTTAAGTGTGGACTGTACAGACATTGGCATAACTTAGGAAATTTGGCTTTAGAATCAGTAAGACAAATGACTTAATTTCTCCAAGACTCATTTTTTCCAACTGCAAAACAGAGATAACACTTACCTCTAGATTTCTAGAATTGGGGTGGGGATAAAAAGAGATTATATACACGAAGTGCCCAGAACAACGTTTGCCACATAAAAGTGTTTAATAAATGATATGGGTTGCCATTATCAAGAAATGGTTTTTTTCTTTATGAAGACCTCAGTTAACAAATCACTTTTGCTAACTTGAAGATGGGAGATCTGAGCCAATTGGACCCTCTGGCAATTCAGGCAGGATTCTGGTGGGCTCAGAGAAGACGCATCTGTTAACTAGCCTTCACTATAGATCAGCACCTTAATAATATATATTCCTGTTTGGACCTGCTTCCCTGTAAAATATCATGGAATATAATTATGTTGTTTAATTGAATAGAACACCCATTCACTTGGTAGGTAGTCTTTATGATGTGTGTAGTATTTTCTGCCACTCCCTATTTGTTCGTTTCAGCTTAATTTCGCCTACGGCTATATACTGCTTTAAATTGAGAGCGGGTTTTTCCCCAGTCTCTCTGTTCTGCTGAATTGCATCTTGAGGCCTGTTCAAACACAGAGAATGAGAAGTGAGAATGTAGTGATCAAGATCCTTCCCATCTTTGTTGCCTGTAACGTAGATTTTTTTTTCTAATCTGAATATGATAACGGTTATATGACTCGTAAGGTACTCTATAGATGAAAAAATAAGTAGTCAGAAGAAAAACTGTAAAGACCCTAAGCTAAGAGAAATGTAGACCTTAAGTCATCAAGTGCCCTCTGTCTGCATGTCCAAGTGTTTATCTGCTGAAGAAGGAGGTTGGCTATGTGGCCATCCTAGGGGGTCCTGAGGACATCATCTCTCTTTTATCTCTGTGTACTTCCTTTACCCTCTCTTACCACATTCACATAACTAGGACTTTTGAAATTTAAACTAATGGAGAAGAAAAAAAAACACTAATATTTTTTAAAGTGATCAATAGTAAAGCACAGTTTGAATTTGGAATACACCTCATACCCATTCTTTTGCTTTGTTGCACTGAATTTAAAGACACACTGAAATTCAGTTTATATTTTCTGCGTACTCAATGTCCGATAGTGGGAAATTACCCAAGATAGTAATAGAACAAAATTTCTTAGACTCTTCTGGGAAATTCCATCCTTTTCCTGGGAATGAGTAGTGTTGAAAATCTTAAAATCAAATTTAAATTAAAGTATATGAAATATAATTAAATGCTTATGTAAAAACTATGATTTCTTTAAAGTAAATAATTAAAAATTAAAAAGCAAAAAATACCTTGTTATCAAGGAATATGGTCTATACATGGTTTCTGCTAACATCACATCAGTATGAGTGATACACCTCTGGCACATTACAGTTTGCAAAAACCTGCAAGCTGATACTCTGAGGAAGGATAACAGGGAGAGTGGGGATTTGGAAAAATAATAGTAATGAGTAATATGCGTAATATACGTCATAGGTCTTTTGGAATAGAGCTACCATGAAATTCTGGAATCAGAGTTTTTGAACTTGGATTGTACAATCAAGTAAAGATTGTCATAAACCTTGGAAACGGGTACGGCAAATCTAAAGTAATCGATCCAAGTCTGTATTTTGTGCTATTGATTCACCACTATGGTCAGCATAGTGTTTGGGGGAAGAGATGGCACCATGACACCTTCGACAAGAAGGTGAAGAAAATGACAAAAACCTTTGTGAATCATAGCAGTTGGGAATGTCATAGAACACATGTTAGGAAAGCGAAAGATTTTTTTTAGTGAGAATTATTTTTTTGGTCAAGAATTATGGATGTAAAGACCCATGTAAGAGTAGTGTTTGATGAGTTGTCTTAGGCACTGGAGTGGCCTGAGGAAAGTTCTCGGTGAACTTCTCTCTGAGTCGGGGTCAGGTTAAACGAGTAAAGCAAAGGTCTCCCTAAAATAAGGGCTCCCTACCCCCAGAGGAATCCACATTTAGACATTATTTCTTTATGTTGTAAGTTTGCAATCAACATAGCAGAAATTTTCACTTCCAATTTTTCCTTGTCTTTACAGAAAGCTTGGGTAGAGCTTTGAAAATCAATGTGCTCCATAAATTTGAAAGTCAACACTAGCATTGCCATTATCATTAACATTCTTGGTTTGACTTTTAAATAAAGTACCTCACATTTATGGATAATTTTCCTTCAAAAGTCTTAAGGGGTTGGGGCTCCTGAGTGGCTCAGTCGGTTATGCGTCTGACTCTTGATTTCAGCTCAGGTCATGATCTCAGGGTTGTGGGATCCAGCCCCTCGTGGGGCTCTGCCCTGAACATGGAACCTACTTAAGATTTTCCTCTCTCCCTCTCTCCTGACCTCCTCCCCCCACCCCAGCTCGTGAGCTGTCCGTCTAAATAAAAAAAATCTTAAGGTTTTGTTTCTTAGCACATGGTACATTTGGTTAGGGATGTATACATGATGTTTCTTACTGTACATGAAATTTTCTCCAAGCTTTCATACCTTCAACAAATAGTTATTGACACTACAACAGAAAAAAAAGAAAGGGAAAAGGAGCCAATATGTATTTTTTCCAGGCACTGTGATAAACACTTTACTTCCATTATTTGATTAAACTACCCATGATGAACTAATGCATGCCCCCCTAAGAGCTTGTAAGTGACTCACAGTAACACAACTTGAAAAAGATAGAGATGAGGTTTGAAAAACTTCTGCCAAGTGTTTCAGGATTTCCCCTAGACCTGACCTCTTGCTCTACCAAGTAATGACCCTGAATGCTAAGTATGCAAGGGATAGGGTTTCTGAGAATTCAGTGCTTCTAGGCAAAATAACTGAGTGAAGGTCCTGAGCTGGGGAGAAGCTTGCAACATAGCAGGAACTAAATGAGGGTCAACAGAGCCAGAGAGGACAGATGGAATTGAGAATTCAGCTGAGTTCAGACTACATAGGACCCTGTGGACGATGGTAAGCATTTGGTCTTTATACTAAGAGGAACGGGCAGCTGTGAATTATTTTCTCTAAGATTATGACATGAGCATATCAGTGGTTTGAAATGATGGCTCTGAATACCAAATGGTGAATGGGTGAAAAGAGGGAAAGCCATTCAGTTGCATGGCTACGACAGAAATCTTAGTAAAAATGTTGGTGATTTGGACTTCATCTTGGCTATGGAGAAAGTAAGAAGCAGGCAGATTCAAGAAATAAGAAAAATCAACATTGGTGATTGATTGGATGGGGTAAAAGGAGAGGATGATGTCAACCATGACATCAGGATTCTGACATAAAAATTTAGATAGGTGGCAGAATTTATCAAGCCCTTTCGATTTAAATTCTATTTTTTCAGTTTCTAGGTCAAGTAAAGGAGGATATCATACTAAAGGGTTTTCTAATCCAAAAATGGTCAATTGTCAACCTGGAGAGAGGATTACTCAAAATATCAATGATCTTTGTCAAATATCTATGGAGAACATGAATGCTTATTCCTTTTAACCCAATATCTACTGTGGTAATCTTAAAATAAAAAAAAAAAACCCACAACACCTTAAAGATGATTCTCTTTTAGCAACTTAGGAAGTTTTTTTTACTACATATGACTGAATAAATGCATGCCATTATTTTTCAAAACAAAGCTATGAACTCTAAAGACAAAGAAATGGAAGAGAGTAGGAAAGAAAGAAAGAAAGAAAGAAAGAAAGAAAGAAAGAAAGAAAGAAAGCAAAGAACGTGAATTTGAAAAAGATTGAATCTGAAAGGAGTAAATAAGTAGAGAAATTGAATAGCAAGTACCTATAAAGAGGAAAATCATTGGAGAGTGAGATAATTTATGGTACAGAATACAGAAAGTCTCAAAAATTATCAGTACCATGTGCCATTAAATGTGAGAGTAAATAAGAAGCCAAAATAAGGGGATTCATTGAGGGACTGAACCAGGGCTTTTAGACACCAAAATAACCACATCATTATTTCCAATATGGTGCAAAAATTTCTACCCCACTCTGGATAGAGATTCGTTCTGTGGACACATTGAACCAGAGAGACCTTAGACTCAAGGACAGTAAGTTCAGATGATGAAATCAGAAAGATTAAGCACAATGAAGAGACTTTTAGCACCCTTCCTTTGCTAAAGTCCAAGAATATGAGTGAGATTCATCACCACCACCTCCTCCCTTCTCCCCCCCTCTCAATCCTGTCTTTCTCAAACAGAGGATGGGTAGCGTGTTCTCTGGAAAAACTAAGTAGCCCCTGAAAATAAACTTGCAACTATAGGTTATTTGGGTATACCTCAGTGAAATAATCTGGTTCTTACCAGGCCATCTCATTCAAAAGTTTACTAGTTGACAAATCCAATCCCTGCACACAGTTCTTCTCATAAGCTTTCTAGCACCTCATTCTCAAATATCAATGGACAGCCAAGCCAATAAATCAAGAGAACCTTCCAGTTTGAAACACAAAGACCAAAAGAAATAGGAAAAAAAGAAACTTGGAGGAAACAGACTATACAAAGAACATAAAAAATAAAGTGTTTAAAATACCTATAATTAATATTCTTAGATAGATGAAAAAAGATAATTTATCCATGGGAAAGGAATAGATGCTATATTAAAGGAATAATCAGATAATAAGAACTCTTTTAAATTAACATTTTGATAACTAAAAAGAATCAATATTATATTTAGAAATTAAAGTTGATGCAATCTTCCAAAAAGTAAACAAACAAACAAAATACAGGAGTGGAAGACAGGACAGATAAATCTGGTTAATAAACCCAAGATCTCCAATATCAAATAACTGGAATTTTAGAAGAAGAAAAGAAACAAAATAGAAGAGAGAAAATTATAAAAAAAAGAAAATGAGTCAAGAAAACACCTCAGAATTGAAGGATGTGTTTCTGGAATGCCAAAAACAAAACGAGAGAAGATGTACACCAAAACACATCTCCATGAAAATCAAAATATTAGTGAAAAGATAAAAATTCTAAAATTTTCAGGACAGTATACAAGTCTCCATATTTAAATCAGGAAATACCAAAAATAAAACTAGAAGCTAGGACATAATAGACAAATATCTTCAAAATTCTATTAAAAAATAATTTTCAATCTATAATTACTCAGTAAAATGATAAACCAAAATATGATCATGAAATAAAAAACAAATTTACAAAACTATATACATTACATGCAAGTTCACAAAATTATCCCAAAGTTGGAGATGTAACCCAAGGTAAAGATGGAAGCCCCAGAGATAACTTAGAAACAACAATTCCAGAATGAGACAATGGGAAGGAGTTTTTCTGGAGGGATATCTGTCTGAAGAAAATGGAAATGAGGGAATATCTAATGAGCGTGGCCAGGTGAAAAAGAGTACACAGGAAGGCTTTACGTACTATTAATGGCTTAAGAAGAAATATTGATAGGGAAAACATAAAAAAAAAAAACCCAAGCAACCAAAAAAATAACTAGAGGAGGAAAAGTTACCCAAAAGTATACATCGTTCACAATTTTGGATTAGTAATGAATACTACTCACATATTTAGAAAAATTAAAAATAGTAATTTAATTGTAAACTATATTATGATATTGTGATGATAGCAGCAGATAAGGAAGTTGATGAATGTGATAAATCCTTCTCATCCATATACAAACTCAATAGAAAAAATATAAAGTTGATAAAACAAGAAAATGATTTACTAAGTAGAATAGTTAGTATGAGTTGAACCACCTAAGAAAACACAAGTATAAGTGAAAATGATTGCTTTGGGGCTATATAGAAGGGATGAGATGGAAAAATAGAATTTAAATTATGGCTTTACACCATGGTTTTATTTTATTAAAAATGCAAGAGGTTTTAGGCAAATACAAGTATAAAAAGTAATGTACAAAAAATATTGGGGAACATAGTTGGAGACTCTTTTCTAACTGATAAGAATTTAGCTTTCACCAACTATGACTAGATTTTATTTTATTTTATTTTTTTAGATTTTATTTGTTTATTTGAGAGAGAGACACAGCGAGAGAGGGAACACAAGCAGGGGGAGTGAGAGAGGGAGAAGCAGGCTTCCCGCCAAGCAGGGAGCCTGATGTGGGGCTTGATCCCAGGACCCCGGGATCATGAACTGAGCTGAAGGCAGACGCCCAACGACTGAGCCACCCAGGTGTCCCTATGACTACATTTTAAATAATGAAACCTTTCCTCTATGTATTTGAAATTTTAAACTGACCTTTGTATTTTTTCTTACACTTAACTCACCAAATCCAGAATGAATTGACACCAAAGATAAACAACCACAGAAACTAATTTTCTGAACTGATCCCTACATGAGCTATTTTCTCATGAAATGATAAGGGTCAAAGTGATTTTGTCTCAAATCAACCATTATCAACCATAATCTAGACTTTCTTTGAGCAGTGTTTCTGTCATCAGCAAATAAAAAGCAAAGCATGCTAACAAAATGCCACAGTTGACATTGGATCTGATGACAGTCATAGCATCATAAATGAGAGGTTAGGGGTATGTGCTTAGGAAGTATTCCTTTATTAGTCAAGGAAATATTTGTTTAGGGACTTGTTTTGATAAAATGGGAGCTTGAGTTGGATGAAGATAATCATAATGATTATAATGATGGTCAATGAATTCTTTCAATTATTTCAGAGACCTCTTCATCCAACACACAGACTGCTCTATGTAATAATATTCATAAACTAACAACAACAAAAACTAATGATAGATATATACTAACCCTACAGAAATAAAGCAGATAGCTAGAGTGGATAAACTGGCCTTTGGAGACTGAAGAGCACTGATAATTAATAACTCCAGATTTCACTAATATTTATTGAGTGCTCACTATATACCAGGAGTTGTGTTTGATAATTTGCAAACATTAATGTCATGAAATCTCCAATTTACTTAAAAGAAATCTAACCGGAGAAGTTAGATTACTTGCCCCAAATCACACAACTAAAAAAATTATAGAACCAGGATTCAAACCCAGCTCAATATCAATCCCAATCCCATTCTCTTTCTATGTCAGAAAAATTATTTTGCTGAAGGTTTCTGGAGAATTACTTTGGAGAAGAAATGAAATGCTGTGATGTGACTATATCTAAAAGAATGGAATGCAGGCCAACAGAGGCTTGTAAAAACAAAATTATTTTGGTTGTGGGTCCCCAAGCAACAACTCAGTTTTGCATATATTGAGACAAAGAAGAAAGAACCAGAAGGCCACCATGGTTTCCACTCAGATATTGGTTCCCTTGAAATAAAATGAGTATTAAAATAAAATTACATATGGACACACAGAGCCAATATAAAATGCAAAATTAAAGAAGAGTTTGAACAGGAGAAATAGAGAAGAGAAGGAGAAGGAAAAGAAAGAGAGAAAAAAAAACAAGACAAATAGAGGAGAGGGTGAAGAGAAGAGACAAAGGAAGGGAAGAGAAGGGAAGTAAGCAAGCAAGAGAAAAGAAACATCGATATCCCTCTTTGTAATAAAAATAATTGGTGTGAAACCAGTTCTGGGAAGATTCGCCTTTTTGCCTAACCCAGACTTAGAGCTGAAAAAGTCAGTAATCCAGAAATGTTAATGGGCACAGATCAAAATAGACAATGGATGGATGGATGGATGGATGGATGGGTAGATGGATGAGTAGCTGTCCTCTCAAGCCAAAAGACTAGGAAAGGAGCAGCCTACTAATATAGAAAACCTTTACATAATGACTGCACCCCTCCAGCCTAATACTGCAAAATAAACTCTGGCTTCATTCTGACCCATGTCAACAAATGCTGAGGGAAGAGCCAAATTTCCACTTTTGTCTGGCGGCAACAAGGTGTTTGGGTCTCCTCAGTAGGATGATCTCAGAGAAGGCTGAGTGGAGAGTCTGCACTTCCACTCCCGGCTGGCAATAATGAAATACCCTTCCACACCCCACTGGGTTAATGTCAGAGGAGTCCCAGTGGAAAGTCAGGATATTTTCTACCATCCCACAGTAGCAAGGCCGTAGTCTTGGTGATATTGGTAGAGGCCGCTCCTGCCCCACCCAGTCAGGGAGATATAAGTGGTGGCTTAGTGAGAAAACTCCCACTCGACCCAACTTAGGTGGTCCCACTCGACCCACCCCCCTGACCTTAGGTGTCAAGAGAGACCAAGAGGGGAACTGGACCTCCACTCGCATCTGGCAGAAGTGACACAGCATCCCTCCTTCCCCTGATGAAGTGTCATCAGAAGAAGCCAGCTGAAATACAAGGCTCGTATAAGATCCAGAGTCTCATAACATAATACTCCAAATGTCCCAGGGTCAGTAAAGAAATCGCTTGTCACAACAAGAACTAGGAAGATCTCAAACTGAATGAAGAAAAAGGACAAAAATAAATGTGACAGAGACTTTAGAATCGTCTTAAAAGAATTTTAAAGCAGCCACCATGAAAATGTTTTAACAAGCAATTACAAGCATGCTTATAAGAAATGGAAAAATAGACAACCTTGACAATGATATAGAAAATCTCTGACGTGAAATTGGAGACATTAAAAACAACAACAACAACACATGGAAAATGTTAGACTTAAAAATACAATAACAATGCCAGAGGAGAGGGTGGGTGGAGGGGTGGGCAAAATGGGTGAAGGGGAGAGGGAGGTACAGGCTTCCAGTTATGGAATGAATAAGCCATGGGGATGAAAGGTCCAGCGGAGGACCTTTGTAATATTGTAATAATGTTGCATGGTGACAAATGGTAGCTACACTTGAGGTGAGCACAGCATAACATAGAGAGTTGGCCAATCACTCTGTTATATACCCAGAACTAATGTAACATTGTGTGTCAACTATACTTCAATTAGAAAAAAAATTCTGTAGAAAAAGATACAATACCAAACAAAAAACAAAATATGCAACTACTACACAACTCAGCATTGCAGTTTTGGACATTTTTCTTAGAAATATGAGGTTCATACAAGAGAATCATGCAAAAATGTGTACACAAATATTTATAACAGCTTTAGTTGTAATAGCCAAAGGCTGGAAGGAGACCCCAGGTATTCTTTAATAGGTAGGTGGTTAAACAAGCTGATCCATTTATGCCATGAAATAGTGTTCAGCAGTGAAAATGAATGAACTATTGATACGTACAACAACCTGGATGAATCTCCCAATAATTATGCTGAGTAAAAAAATCCAATCCCTCCGAAGGGGTACGTGTACCCCGATGTTTATAGCAGCAATGTCCACAATAGCCAAACTGTGGAAAGAGCCAAGATGTCCATCGACAGATGAATGGATAAAGAAGATGTGGTATATATATACAATGGAATATTATGCAGCCATCAAAAGGAATGAAATCTTGCCATTTGCAACGACGTGGATGGAACTGGAGGGTATTATGTTGAGTGAAATAAGTCAAACAGAGAAAGACATGTATCATATGATCTCACTGATATGAGGAATTCTTAATCGCAGGAAACAAACTGAGTGTTGTTGGAGTGGGGGGTGGGGTGGGAGGGATGGGGGGACTGGGTGATAGACACTGGGGAGTGTATGTGCTCTGGTAAGCGCTGTGAATTGTGCAAGACTGTTGAATCTCAGATCTGTACCTCTGAAACAAATAATGCAATATATATTAAGAAAAAAAAAAAAAGAAGAAGAAGAAGGTAGCGGGAGGGGAAGAATGAAGTGGGGGAAATCGGAGGGGTAGACGAACCATGAGAGACGATGGACTCTGAAAAACAAACAGGGTTCTAGAGGGGAGGGGGGTGGGAGGATGGGTTAGCCTGGTGGTGGGTATTTAGGAGGGCACATTCTGCATGGAGCACTGGGTGTTGTGCACAAACAATGAATCATGGAACACTTCATCTAAAACTAATGTTGTAATGTAAGGGGATTAACATAAGAATAAAAAAATTAAAAAAAAAAAAATCCAATCCCTGAAAATTACATATTGCATTATTCCATTTATATAACACTTTTGAGAAGACAAAATTTTATTAGGCAGGATATTCTAATGGTTAAGTGAAGTTCTTTCAACAGAAAGCAAACACAAAAAGAAGACACATTGTTTATGGGATCCCCATAGACAAATCAGCTCCAAATCATTTGCCTTTAAGCTCAAACACCTCAAACAGTTACAATGCCTCAAGGTGTGACTATCTAAGATGGAAACGGATACAATGCTGGAAATGTAATAATGCTCACTGCTGGTTCTCTCCACTATCTGCGGCCCAGGT
Source organism: Mirounga leonina (assembly GCF_011800145.1). NCBI lineage: Eukaryota > Metazoa > Chordata > Mammalia > Carnivora > Phocidae > Mirounga > Mirounga leonina. The sequence continues at coordinate 70,093,262 of NW_023270415.1, read as the reverse complement.
ACTTGGGTGACATGAATGAGTCAGGGAGAGTAAATGAGTCACGGGCCCTTGTCCTCTTGATTAACCACTGCAAGTAGCTCAGAGGAGAATTCCTTTCCCTCCCTCTTAACCAAAATTATAAATACTGTGTTTATTGAACTGGAATTAGAGAAGACTGTTCCCATCCCAGCAGAAATGAAACAAGACCAATTACCCTCTGTTTGGAAAGCAGTTCTAGGAAGACTTCTCTTTCCCATAGTACAGCTAGATGGGTTAGATATACAGTTTGCTAGGCTTCCACTATGTGCCAGACACAATCCTTATTTTTCTGCTCCACCTTTTAAAACATCCATTTCACTTTGATGAAAGAAATTTTTTTTAAAATTTAAAAGAAAGAAACCTTGGGACATCAAGAAGAAAGAAAGAAAAGCATATGCAAATATATGGGTAAATAGGAACTCACATGAGTCTTGGTGTTCCAGAATTACAAAAATGGTAACAATTAGAGGTTGCCACTGGTTAAGGATGGAGCGAAAGTTGGGAGTGGGTGTGGCTATAAAAAGGAAAGATGGAAAGATGAAGGATTCTTGTGGTGATGGAAACGTCTTGAACTTGATTGTATCAATGTAAATATCCTATTTTTGATATTGTACAAGATTTTGCAAGCGATTAGTGTTAGAGTAACTGGGTAAAGGTTACATGGAATCTCTATATTTCTTACAACTGCATAAAATCTACAAATATCTCAAAATTAATGTTTTTTTAAAAGATTTATTTATTTATTTTAGAGAGAGAGAGAGTGGGAGCAGGGGGAAGGGCAGAGGGAGACAGAAAGGGAAAGAGAATCTCCAGCAGACTCCCTGCTGAGCTTGGAGCCCAAAGTGAGAAGATCCCATCACCCTGAGATCATGACTCCAGCCGAAATCAAGAGGCAGCTACCCAACTCAGCCACCCAGGCATCCCTCAAAATTAATGTTTAATTTAAAAAATTTAATATTGTGATCATAAAATGAGTAAACCCTATAGGCAAAAGTACTTAGTTGGTGCTTCCTTTATAAAAGCCTATGTTTCCCAAATTATTCTGTATAATAACAGTACTTCCAAATATTATATGTTTTGATTTTACACTTGATGGAATTAATTAAACATACATTTTAAATGAGCATGTTTCAGGAAATTGGAAATATTTCCACCATCATCACAACCTCAACGGACTAAGTCCAGCCCAGCAGGACTATTTGAATAGAATATTTCAAGGATCTGGATCCTATGCTCAATTATATATATATATATATTTTAAATTCTTCACAGGTTGGTGACCCCTCTCATCTTTTCTTGGCTGATATTAACTGATTCTATGGTTATTCTGTTTTCAAGGTAAGTTCTTTCTTATCTACCAATTTTTCTTAAGGATACCACTAAAGCAGGGTATATCTTGTCACTTTCCTTCACAGTCCATTGGACAGAGCTAGTATCCTGGTCCCAACCTAAATGCTATAAATTTTTTTCAAGTGCCCAGGAATTAAAAGAAAACTGGATACACTCAGTTCTAGTTATCTCTACCTTATTGAATTTTATAAATTAGTGTTCTTTTTTTTGAATGGCAAAAGAGACAGAGCTGGACCTGGCTCTGATTCTTCAGAATGCTCACTTAAATTCATCCTCAATCATTTTTAGAGATTGTTCCCCTCCTCTGGTCATCAGCACAGGTAAAAATCACTGCATCCCCAGGAAGGACGAGATTCACTTATGCAGAGGCACAGCAGGGCAGTGGAAAGAACACAGGAGCTGCGTTAGAAGAACTTTCTGCAATCCCAGCTCCTTCCATTACATGATCTCCATGAGGCTGAGGAATGCACTTAGTTCTTTCAGCTTCAATTTCAACATCTGCTTACTGGCATAGTTTGGAGAATACATAAAACAATGCCTTTATAAAATGACTTATAAAGAGTTAAATGCCCACAGTTCAAGGATAGTGTCTGTTTCACTTACTGCTCTAATCCCTGCAGACTTCTTGACACTCAAACAAGTCATGAGAAGTTTTGCTTATTTGAAAAGGAGAATGGCCTGTTATAACTTCAGTCTAAAGGCACAGAGAGAAGTTCTAGACCAAGGAAGGTAGAATTATAAGCAAATATGTATGGTTTGTTGCTGAAAGAAAGCATGGGTTGTGCCTCCTTGAGCTGCAGGAAACGTTCTCCACCCAGCATCTCCCGAAAGAGAATTTTCTTTTGACTCTTATGGTCTATTTCACTTGCCCAGGAAATCTTGAGGCCAGGGTGTCCCTCACTTTTCCCAGGCTTCACTTCCTTTACACTTCCAACCATACCTCCACATGGAACCTCTACATGGAAGTCTCACCAGGTAATTATAGACTGAGCATCAGGGATCATATCACTCAGATAATGAGCATAGGATTTGGGTAACTTCCCAATTAGTTTAATCAGACAGCTTATTTTTTTTCTTCCCTTGTTGCTGCAAACCAGACTAAAATGCAGAAGGTTTTTCCCTGCCTTAGTTAGTTGAGTACAGGAAAAACAAAGACATTGGGGCTAATTTCCTAGTCCTCTAGGATCTCAGCCAGCCTAGAATGACCACCACTGAATGTGGATTATGACGGTGTATCATGAACATGACCACAGGAGATCTCAAAGATGCCATAGAAGCATATAACGTGACAAACTGTCCTTGTTGTGGGGATCAGAGGATAGACGAGATTCCACTGGCAGAGAAAATGGACTGGAAAAGGGTTCTGGAGTGCAGGTGCCCCTGCGGATCACTACATTTGTATCTTTGGGGTAAATACCTAGTAGTGACATCAGAGAAAGACAGTTATCATGATTTCACTCATATGTGGAATTTAAGAAACAAAACAGAGGAACGTAGGGGAAGGGAGGGAAAAATAAAACAAGATGAAATCAGAGAGGGAGACAAACCATAAAAGATTCTCAATCATAGGAAACAAACTGAGGGTTGCTGGAGGGGAGGGAGGTGAGGGGATGGGATAACTGGGTGATAGGCATTAAGGAGGACACGTAATATAATGAGCACTGGATGTTATATAAGACTGATGAATCACTGAACTCTACCTCTGAAACTAATAATACCCTATATGTTAATTATATGTTAATTAATTGAATTAAAATAAATAAATACATAAATTAATTAATTACTTTAAAAGAAAGGGCTCTGGAGGTGCAGCCTGGAGACCGAGAGGATCACTGGAGAGAAACAAAGCCAGAGAGGGAGGACGAGGCAAGAGCCAGGCAGGGCTCATAGTTATGTCAAATGGGCAGCCTCATGTCAGAAGGAAAACTTTTAGACCCTATAGGGTTTTAGCCAATGGATTTTCAGTAATGTTATCATTATGAGAGCAAATAGATTGTAGGAAGGTAAGATAGGAAGCCTGATGTCTTATTAAGAGACAGTCTCTCTTACACAGGTAAGAAACAAGGTAGCAATCTTAGAAATGGTGGTAACTTTATGGAACAAAAATAGTTGGTGGATTCATGAAGAGATTTTAAGGGGTAAAAAAATGACACAACTTGGGCGCCTGGGTGGCTCAGTTGGTTAAGCGACTGCCTTTGGCTCAGGTCATGATTCTGGAGTCCCGGGATCGAGTCCCACATCAGGCTCCCTGCTCGGCAGGGAGTCTGCTTCTCCCTCTCCCGCTCCCCCCTCTTGTGCTCTTTCTCTCTCTCACTCTCTCTCTCAAATAAATAAATAAAAAATCTTAAAAAAAATGACACAACTTGGTAATTAATTATGCATTTAGGGATTAGTAAAGAAGAGACATATGTTGCCACAACAAAATACCATAAACTGATATTTTCATCTGTGACTTAAACAAGAGAAATTTATTTTCTCATACTTCTGGAGGCCAGAAGTCCAAGATCAAGGTGCTGGCCAATTTGGTTCCTCCTGAGGTCTCTCTCAGAGAGAGAGATGGCCACCTCATTGCTATGTCCTCATGTTCTTTTTTCTTTTTTTCCTTGTGCATGTGCATCAAAAAATTCCTCTCCAGCTGTGAACTTATGAAACCAGAAAAGTTAACTGCTTCCAAAATATAATGATGGGACAGGCATAGGATAGATATTCTTGTTTCAAAAGAGAGACATCAGAAAGAAGAAAGGTATCATGGGTCCCTAGCAAATCTGAAACCTAGCAGGGCAAATTATGTGAGACTTTAAGCCTTGAGAATAATACTCTCATGCTCTCTCTCTCTTTTTTCTGCCACTGTGGTGGCAGCCCTCCCTTCTGGGCCCACAAGGGTGACAGCCCCATTTCTGAGACCATGGGCAGCAATCAGACCTCCTGAAACCAAGGAGGAGGCAGCCTCATCCCCTCAACTGTGCCCTCTGGGTCTGTGGTGGCTGTGGCAGGCTTGCCAATCTCTGAATCCACTTAGGAACATTCTCCCTTTTCCTTGAAGGGTAAACTGTATTCACAGCCACATAGCGCATAGTGTCCCATCCCGTAGACGCTCAGAAGTCTGACTGCTTTCCTTCCCTTTGTCTGCTCTGTGTCCCATGTAGTCCCAGCTGGCAGTGTTTCTGCTGGTATAGCCCTAGCTCTGTTCCAGGCTTCTACTGAGATGGCTGATCTGATCTCATAATCTCTTTATCAAATGATAGTCCAGCGTTCCCTTGGTGCTCTCTCCAGAACATGCTTTCTCATTTTTTGCTGTATGGATAGGCTGAAATTTTTCCAAATCTTCACGTTCTGGTTCTTTTTTGCTTAATAGTTCCTTCTTCCATTTCTATCTCTCCTCTGACATCTTACTAGCTGCATCGAGGAGAGACCTGGCCCCACCTTCGACATTTTGCTTAGAAATAGCCTCAGCTAAATAAATATCCAAGTCCTTTGCTCACAATGTCTACCTTCTGCAAAACATAGAACACAATTCAGCCAGGTTCTTTGCCACTTTAAAACACTATCACCTGCTGAAGGGCATCTCAGCTGCTTCCACAGTTTGGCTATTGTGGACATTGCTGATATGAACATTGGGGTGCATGTGGCCCTTCTTTTCATTACATCTGTGTCTTTGGGGTAAATGCCCAGTAGTGCAATTGCTGGATCATAGGATAGCTCTATTTTTAACTTTTTGAGGAAGCGCCATACTGTTTTCCAAAGTGGCAAGTATCAATTTGCATTCCCACAAACAGTGGAAGAGGGTTCCCCTTTCTCCACAACCTCTCCAACATTTGTTGTTTCTTACCTTGTCAATTTTTGCCATTCTAACTAGTATAAGGTGGTATCTCAATGTGGTTTTGATTTGAATTTGATGGCTAATGATGATGAACATTTTTTCATGTGTCTGTTAGCCAGATGAATAGATAAAGAAGATGTGGTCCATATATACAATGGAATATTACTCAGCCATCAGAAAGGATGAATACCCAACTTTCACATCAACATGGATGGGACTGGAGGAGATTATGCTAAGTGAAATAAGTCAAGAGGACCAAGTCAATTATCATATGGTTTCACTTATTTGTGGAACATAAGGAATAGCATGGAGGACATCAGGAGAAGGAAGGGAAAAATGAAGGGGGAGAAATCGGAGGGGGAGATGAACCATAAGAGACTATGGACTACAGGAGACAAACTGAGGGTTTCAGAGGAGAGGGGGTGGGGGGATGGGTTAACCTGGTGATGGGTATTAAGGAGGGCATGTATTGCATGGACCACTGGGTGTTATATTCAAACAATGAATCATGGAACACTACATCAAAAACTAATAGGGGGGCAGAGCAAGATGGCGGAGGAGTAGGAGACCTGGATTTGGTCTCCTCTCAGGAATTCAGCTGGATAGGGATCAAACCATTCTGAACACCTACGAACTCAACAGGAGATCGAAGAAAAGAAGAGCAACAACTCTCTGAACAGAAAAGGGACCACCTTCTGGAAGGTAGGACGTGTGGAGAAGTGAATCCGTGGCAATATTCGGGAGGATAGACGGTGGGGGAGGGGCCTCCATCAGCCGCTTCTGGCAAGTAATAGAGCAGCAGAGCACAAAATCGGAATTTTTAGAAGTCGACTCCGCTGAGGGACGTCACTCTGGTGGCTAAGCAGGGGGTGGAACCCTCGTGGGACAGTGTGGTCTCAGGACCCTCGGGGTCACAGAAAGACCAGGGGTGCCTGAGTGCGGCAGAGCTCCCAGGTATCAGAGCGGGGAAGCCGGCTGCAGAGACGGAGCAGAGGCATGGGCTCTCAGCTTGGGGTTGCCATAAACCATGATCCACGGCACAGTCGGGCCAATGCTCCTCCAGCAGGGACCCAACAAGCGGCAGATCCAGGGAGACTCCCCTTCCTCCCCCGGGAGGAGTGGTGTGGGAGCACACTGCAGGGATCTGCTGGGTTTGGAGACTTCACACGGGGTCGGGTACCAGAGATAGAAATGCTGGGTCACAGGCCGGGTGAGCATGGAGTGCAGCCAGAGACCGGAGAGACGGGAGTGATTGACTGCTTTTCTCTGGGGGCTCACTGAGGAGCGGGGCCCCAAATTCTCGGATCCTCCGGGGTGGAGATTGGGAGGCTGCCATTTTCACTCTCCACCTCCAAAGCTGTACGGAAAGCTCGCAGGGAACAAAAGCTCCCGAGAGAGCAAACCTGAGCAGATTACTTAGCTGGGACTGGCAAGGGCGGGGCAATTCCGCCTCCGGCAAAGACTTTTGGGAACCATGGCAACAGGCTCCTCCCCCAGAAGATCAGTGAGAACAGCCAGCCAAGACCAAGTTTATCGATCAATGAGAACAGCAGAACTCCAGTGATAGGGGAATACTGCACATAGAATTCATGGCTTTTTTACCATGATTCTTTTGTCTTTCGAAGTTAATTTTTTTTAACTGTCTTTTTTTTGAATTTTTCTTTTTCCCTTTTCAACCAACATCTTATCAATCCCTTTTTTAAAAAAAAATTTTATTTTTCATTTTTAGAGTCATATTCTATCCCTTCATAGTAGTTACCCGTATTTTTGGCATATATATATATATAAGTTGTTCTCTCCTTAAAATTTTGAGATAGTTTCTTCTAACAGATCAAAATATACCCTAAATCTCTAGTGTATGGTTTTTTTCTACTCCCCTGCCTGATCACATTCTCTCCTTTTTCTTTTTTATTTTTAATTCCTCTTCTTTTTTTTTTCAAACAACTTCTTATCAATTCCTTTTATCAATTTTTTATAATTTCCATCTTTACAGTCATATTCCATCCCTTCATCATATCAACCCTTATTTTTGTACATATATAAGTTTTTCTTTCTTTAAAATTTGGGGAGGCACTTTCTTCTAACAGACCAAAATACACCCAAAATCTAGTGTGTGGCACTGATCTATATACCAGCCTGATCATATTTGATCATATTCTGTTTTTTTTTGTTTTGTTTTGTTCTGTTTTTATTTGTTTTTATCTTTATCATTTTCTTTTTTTTTCTTTTTCCTTTTTTCTCTCTTTCTCTTTCTTTTCCCACTGCTTCAGGTCTTTTCTGATTTGTTTAGAGTATATTTCCTGGGGACGTTGTTACCCTGTTAGCATTTTGTTCTCTCATTAATCTATTCTCCTCTGGACAAAATGACAAGACGGAAAAAATCACCTCAACAAAAAGAACAAGGGGTACTACCGACTGCCAGGGACCTACTCAATATGGACATTAGTACGATGTCAGATCTAGAGTTCAGAATCATCACTTTAAAGATACTAGCTGGGGGCGCCTGGGTGGCTCAGTCGGTTAAGCGACTGCCTTTGGCTCAGGTCATGATCCCGGAGTCCCGGGATCGAGTCCCACATCGGGCTCTCTGCTCTGCGGGGAGCCTGCTTCTCCTTCTCCCTCTCCCCCTCCCCCTGCTTGTGTTCCCTCTCTCGCTGTGTCTCTCTCTGTCAAATAAATAAATAAAATCTTTAAAGATACTAGCTGGGCTTGAAAAAAACATGGAAGTTATTAGAGAAATGCTTTCTGGAGAAGTAAAAGAACTAAAATCTAACCAAGTCGAAATCAAAAAGGCTATTAATGAGGTGCAATCAAATATGGGGGCGCTAACTGCTAGGATAAATGAGGCAGAAGAGAGAATCAGTGAGATAGAAGACCAAATGATGGAAAATAAGGAAGCTGAGAAAAAGAGAGATAAACAACTACTGGATCACGAGGGCAGAATTGGAGAGATAAGCGATACCATAAGACAAAACAACATTAGAAAAATTGGGATTGGGCGCCTGGGTGGCTCAGTTGGTTGGGCGACTGCCTTTGGCTCAGGTCATGATCCCGGAGTCCTGGGATCGAGTCCCGCGTCGGGCTCCCTGCTCGGCAGGGAGTCTGCTTCTCCCTCTGCCCCTCCCCCCTCTCATGTGCTCTCTCTCATTCTCTCTCTCTGAAATAAATAAATAAAATCTTAAAAAAAAAAAAAAAAGAATAATTGGGATCCCAGAAGAAGAAGAAAGAGAAAGAGGGGCAGAAAGTATAATGGAGCAAATTATAACAGAGAACATCCCTAATTTGGGGAAGGAAACAGGCATCAAAATCCAGGAAGCACAGAGAACCCTTCTCAAAATCAATAAGAATAGGTCAACACCCAGACATCTAATAATAAAACTTACGAGTCTCAGAGATAAAGAGAAAATCCTGAAAGCAGCTCAGGAGAAGAGATATGTAACCTACAAGGGTAGAAACATTAGATTGGCAACAGACCTATCCACAGAGACCTGGAAGGCCAGAAAGGACTGGCAGGATATCTTCAGAGCACTAAATGAGAAAAATATGCAGCCAAGAATACTATATCCAGCTAGGCTGTCATTGACAATAGAAGGAGAGATAAAAAGCTTCCAGGACAAACAAAAACTAAAGGAATTTGCAAACACGAAACCAGCCCTACAAGAAATCTTGAAAGGGGTCCTCTAAGCAAAGAGAGAGCCTAAAAGCAACATAGACCAGAAAGGAACACAGACAGTGTACGGTAACAGTCACCTTACAGGCAATACAATGGCACTAAATTCCTATCTGTCAATAGTTACCCTGAATGTAAATGGGCTAAATGCCCCAATCAAAAGACACAGGCTATCAGATTGGATTAAAAAACAAGACCCATCGATATGCTGTCTGCAAGAGACTCATTTTAGACCCAAAGACACCCCAGATTAAAAGTGAGGGGGTGGAAAACTATTTACCATTGTAATGGACACCAAAAGAAAGCTGAGGTGGCAATCCTTATATCAGACAAATTAGATTTTAAACCAAAGACTGTAATAAGAGATGAGGAAGGATACTATATCCTACTTAAAGGGTCTATCCAACAAGAAGATCTAACAATTGTAAATATCTATGCCCCTAACATGGGAGCAGCCAATTATATAAGGCAATTAATAACAAAAGCAAAGAAACACATCGACAACAATACAATAATAGTGGGGGACTTTAACACCCCCCTCACTGAAATGGACAGATCGTCTAAGCAAAAGATCAGCAAGGAAATAAAGGCTTTAATGACACACTGGACCAAATGGACTTCACAGACATACTCAGAACATTCCATCCCAAAGCAACAGAATACACATTCTTCTCTAGTGCCCATGGAACATTCTCCAGAATTGATCACATCCTAGGTCATAAATCAGGTCTCAACCGGTACCAAAAGATTGGGCTCATTCCCTGCCTATTTTCAGAACACAATGCTTTGAAACTAGAACTCAATCACAAGAGGAAAGTTGGAAAGAACTCAAATACATGGAGGCTAAAGAGCATCCTACTACAGAATGAATGGGTCACCCAGGAAATTAAAGAAAAATTTAAAAAATTCATGGAAACCAATGAAAATGAAAACACAACTGTTCAAAATCTTTGGGATGCAGCAAAGGCAGTCCTAAGAGGAAAGTATGTAACAATACAAGCCTTTCTCAAGAAACAGGAAAGGTCTCAAGTACACAACCTAACCCTCCACCTAAAGGAGCTGGAGAAAGAACAGCAAATAAAGCCTAAATCCAGCAGGAGAAGAGAAATAATAAAGATCAGAGCAGAAATCAATGAAATAGAAACTAAAAGAAGAGTAGAGCACATCAACGAAAGTAGGAGCTGGTTCTTTGAAAGAATTAACAAGATTGATAAACCCCTGGCCAGACTTATCAAAAAGAAAAGAGAAATGACCCAAATCAACAAATCATGAATGAAAGAGGAGAGATCACAACCAACACCAAAGAAATGCAAACAATTAAAAGAATATCTTATGAGCAACTCTATGCCAGCAAATTAGATAACCTGGAAGAAATGGATGCATTCCTAGAGTTGTATCAAATACCAAAACTGAACCAGGAAGAAATCGAAAACCTGAACAGACCTATAACCACTAAGGAAATTGAAGCAGTCATCAAAAATCTCCCATCAAACAAAAGCCCAGGGCCAGATGGCTTCCCAGGGGAATTCTATCAAACATTTAAAGAAGAGTTAATACCTATTCTTCTGAAACTGTTCCAAAAAATAGAAATGGAAGGAAAACTTCCGAACTCATTTTATGAGGCCAGCATTACCTTGATCCCAAAACCAGACAAAGACCCCATCAAAAAGGAGAATTACAGACCAATATCCCTGATGAACATGGATGCAAAAATTCTCACCAAAATACTAGCCAATAGGATCCAACAGTACATTAAAAGGATTATTCACCACGACCAAGTGGGATTTATCCCTGGGCTGCAAGGTTGGTTCAACATCCGCAAATCAATCAACATGATACAATACATTAACAAAAGAAAGAACAAGAACCATATGATCCTCTCAATAGATGCAGAAAAAGCATTTGACAAAGTACAGCATCCTTTCTTGATCAAAACTCTTCAGAGTATAGGGATCGAGGGTACATACCTCGATATCATAAAAGCCATCTATGAAAAACCTATGCGAATATCATACTCAATGGGGAAAAACTGAGAGCTTTCCCCCTAAGGTCAGGAATACGGCAGGGATGTCCACTATCACCACTGCTATTCAACACTGTATTAGAAGTCCTAGCCACAGCAATCAGACAACAAAAAGAAATCAAAGGCATCCAAATCATCAAAAAAGTCAAACTCTCACTCTTTGCAGATGATATGATACTTTATGTGGAAAACCCAAAAGACTCCACCCCAAAACTGCCAGAACTCCTACAGGAATTCAGTAAAGTGGCAGGATATAAAATCAATGCACAGAAATCAGTGGCATTCCTATACACAAACAACAACACAGAAGAAAGAGAGATTAAGGAGTCAATCCCATTTACAATTGCACCCAAAACCATAAGATACCTAGGAATCAATCTAACCAAAGAGGCAAAGGATCTGTACTCAGAAAACTATAAAATACTCATGAAAGAAATTGAGGAAGACACAAAGAAATGGAAAAACGTTCCATGCTCATGGATTGGAAGAACAAATATTGTGAAGATGTCAATGCTACCTAGAGCAATCTACACCTTCAATGCAATCCCCATCAAAATACCATCCACTTTTTTCAAAGAAATGGAACAAATTATCCTAAAATTTGTATGGAACCAGAAAAGACCCCAAATAGCCAGAGGAATGTTGAAAAAGAAAAGCAAAGCCGGTGGCATCACAATTACGGACTTCCAGCTCTATTACAAAGCTGTCATCATCAAGACAGTATGGTACTGGCACAAAAACAGACACATAGATCAGTGGAACAGAATAGAGAGCCCAGAAATGGACCCTCAACTCTGTGGTCAACTAATCTTTGACAAAGCAGGAAAGAATGTCCAATGGAAAAAAGACAGTCTCTTCAACAAATGGTGTTGGGAAAATCGGACAGCCACATGCAGAAGAATGAAACTGGACCATTGCCTTACACCACACACAAAAATAGACTCCAAATGGTTGAAAGACCTCAATGTGAGACAGGAGTCCATCAAAATCCTAAAGGAGAACACAGGCAGCAACCTCTTCGACCTCAGCCGCAGCAACTTCTTCCTAGAAACATCGCCAAAGGCAAGGAAAGCAAGGGCAAAAATGAACTATTGGGACGTCATCAAGATAAAAAGCTTTTGCACAGCAAAAGAAACAGTCAACAAAACCAAAAGACAACTGACAGAATGGGAGGAGATATTTGCAAATGACATATCAGATAAAGGGCTAGTATCCAAAATCTATAAAGAACTTATCCAACTCAACACCCAAAGAACAAAGAATCCAATCAACAAATGGGCAGAAGACATGAATAGACATGTTTCCAAAGAAGACATCCAAATGGTCAACAGACACATGAAAAAGTGCTCAACATGGCTCGGCATCAGGGAAATCCAAATCAAAACCTCCATGAGATACCACCTCACACCAGTCAGAATGGCTAAAATGACTTGTTAAAAGTCAGGAAATGACAGATGTTGGCGGGGATGCAGAGAAAGGGGAACCCTCCTACACTGTTGGTGGGAATGCAAGCTGGTGCAGCCACTCTGGAAAACCGTATGGAGGTTCCTCAAAATGGTACTGAAAATAGAGCTACCATACAATCCAGCAATTGCACTACTGGGTATTTACCCAAAGATAACAAAAGTAGGGATCCGAAGGGGTACGTGCACCCCGGTGTTTATAGCAGCAATGTCCACAATAGCCAAACTGTGGAAAGAGCCAAGATGTCCATCGACAGATGAATGGATAAAGAAGAGGTGGTATATATATACAATGGAATATTATGCAGCCATCAAAAGGAATGAGATCTTGCCATTTGCAATGACGTGGATGGAACTGGAGGGTATTATGCTGAGTGAAATAAGTCAATCAGAGAAAGACATGTATCATATGACCTCACTGATATGAGGAATTCTTAATCTCAGGAAACAAACTGAGGGTTGCTGGAGTGGGGGTGGGGTGGGAGGGATGGGCTGACTGGGTGATAGACACTGGGGAGGGTGTGTGCTCTGGTAAGCGCTGTGAATTGTGCAAGACTGTTGAATCTCAGATCTGTACCTCTGAAGCAAATAATGCAATATATGTTAAGAAAAAAAAAAAAGAAGAAGATAGCAGGAGGGGAAGAATGAAGGGGGGAAATCGGAGGGGTAGACAAACCATGAGAGACGATGGACTCTGAAAAACAAACTGAGGGTTCTAGAGGGGAGGGGGGAGGATGGGTTAGCCTGGTGATGGGTATTAAAGAGGAGCGTTCTGCATGGAGCACTGGGTGTTATGCATAAACAATGAATCATGGAACACATTTAAAACTAATGATGTAATGTATGGGGATAAACATAACAATAAAAAAAAACTAATGAAGTATTGTATCGTGACTAACATAACATAATAATATTAATAATAAAAAGAAACCAGCTTAAGCAAAGGGAAAAAAAACAAAACAAAAAAACACTCTATGTTAATTATACTGGAATTAAGTAAATAAATAAATAATTTTTTTAAAACAAAACAAACAAAAAAGAACACCATCATCTTTTCTCCAGTGTCCAATAACATGTTCCTCATTTTATCTGGGATGTCACCAGAAGCAGCTTGAACGGCCATATTTCTACCAATGTTCTCTTCCGAGAAACCTAGGATTTTCTGGGAGGCACCTCAAAACTCTTCTGACTTTCACCCACAGCATTTCCAAAGCCACTTCACATTTGCAGGTATTTGTTATAGCAGCACCCCACTTCCCAGTAGCAAAATCTGTATTCATTTTCTAGGGCTGCCATAACAGAGGACCCCAGATTGGCTGATTTTAACAGCACTGATTTCATTTTCTCTATTCTGGAGGCTGGAAGGCAGAGATTAAGGCACAGAACCAATGGCTCTCTTGAGGGTCAGGTATTTTGTGATCTCTCTACTGTGGAAACAGGACTACTGACAATTCCCACCCCTTCCAGAACCCTCTTTGCTCTAACCATCTCAAGATTGCCTAAAATAGAAGAATAATCTAAAAGAATTCAAGATTCCCTCTGAGGAAAATTTACAGGAAGACTTCAAAGGTCATGCACATCACGAAGATTATCTGAAGTCCTTTTGGTTCTCAGGGAAAGAAATATTGTTGCATCCAATCCGGCGCATGTGAAGCCCTCTTCCAGTTCTTTCTGGGGAGAACTAGAACCAGTACATAAGAAGGGTGCCACTGTGGGGGGGAGGATGCCAAAGAGTCTGGGAGGTCACCCTCAAAGGCTTTTGGTCCACAAACCCTCAGAGAAAAGCTGGTTTTCCTGTGGCACAGCCACGCACGCTGTCTGTTGTAAACATTTCCCCCAAAGGATCAGGAGGTTAAACATAGGAGGTGGGTTACTAAGTGACTTTCAGAGAACATTGCCACCTGTATGTGGGTCGTTCAGTGAAGGATCTTTGCACGAGCAGGATGCTTCTTAGTAAGAAGAAACCCTCAGCCTGCACTCTGGTTGGGACATTTTAGTCTCATACCCTTGCTGCCTTTTTCTTTCATTGGGGGGCCTGTTTCTTTCTGGCTCAGGTCCAGGGCTAGAAGAGTCATTGATCAACAATGAGAGGAGGTCTTTGATAGGCAGCCAAGGCCAAGCAGAGGTTTGCCATGGGCGATTTGGTTTTGAAGTATAGTTTATGAATGAAGTAAAACAAAAGCAAAAACCAAAAAGCATGCTTCTACATGATCTGTCTTTTGGTCTGCGAGTGAGAATACACAATTATAGGAAAAGAAGGAAGAGAGCAATTATACACTTAATGAACAATACATATTTAGAAAGAATGTCATGTTTCTAACAGATTTGCTTATTGTACATAAGACTCTCTAGCCTTATTCATGCCATGCTCTATCATCTTGAAACTTCATATCCAATGGTATAAAACTATTTGCATTTTCCTGGGTAAGCTTTGCTACTTAATACCTCTGTGTAATACCTTGACAGACTCTTTTTTTGTTTTTCTGAATTAACTACCTTTCCTGCTCTCCACTCTGATCTGATCTCAACTATGTAGCTTTTCCTTATTTCCCTTTGCAAAACAAGATTAACAACTTATTCTTTGTGCACTGTATAATTCTTCTCTGCTGGAATCATCCTTGCTTCTTGAGGTGGGTCTATTATACCCTATAGGTTTATGAAGGTCCTGGGAATCCATGTGGGAAACTTGGCACATTTTTTTGTTGTTGTTGTTGTTCACCAATTACACTTGAAGATTTTTTTAAAAAGATTTTATTTATTTATTTGAGAGAAAGAGAGAAAAAAAAAAAAGAACAAGAAGGGGAAGGGTAGAGGGACAAGCAGATTCCCTGCTGGGCTCAATCCCAGGACCCTGAGATCATGACCTGAGCCTAAGTCAGACACTTAACGACTGAGTCACGCAGGTGCCCCTACCCTTGATTCTGAGAGAGAGAGAGAGAGAGACAGAGAACCTGTAAGTTAGAAAAGATACATCATTGTGTAGAATTTTTAAATTTTTTCTTAAAATATCAAACAAGAGTCCTTGAAAAATATTTACTCTTCTGATAACTTGGTGTGAATCCTCGCTTCAGATCTTTAACGTAGGCAATCTTTGTCTTCAATTTTGGTGGAAACTTTTGTGACTGCACACCTCACCCTAGATTCTATTCAGTAGTTTCCATGTATGTGTTGCTGAAAATGCTAAGGAATGCATTTAGTAAAGGCACCAGTGTTATTCATCAGTGTGTCCTTAGCATTTTGCATACTGAACAGTACCTAGTATCTTTCAAATTAAACCAACATGAAGCAGATGGGATTTCATCATGCATAGTAAAAAATAATGACATTAGATAACTTAGTTAATAAACCTGTTCTGTGAAGTGCTAAGTGTGGATGCAGCATAAGAATAAGAACAGACAAAATCGGTTTATACAACAGTCAGTCACACAGAAACCTCCATTAATCAATACTTCATTGACACTGATCTTCATAATGTAGACCTCAGAATAATTTGTGAAGCATTAATAGAAGTCAGATTTGATTAAATCGTATTCATAAACTTTCAGGACTAAATGTGGACTTAGAAATCACCTGGTCCAGGGATGGTAAATGTGCATATGTGTATGGCCACTCTTCATTTTCTAAGAGGCTGGCAGACATCATCAATCAATCACAAGACTCCTTTTCACTGAGCCTGGCTACAGATGTAAAACACTTCTTAACCCATTATTCGAGGCAGGCACGACCCCAGTCAGTATGATCTTGCAAAGAAGATGAAATCTATCTTTTTCTTTATTATTATGATGTTATGTTAATCACCATACATTGCATCATTAGTTTTTGATGTAGTGTTCCATGATTCATTGTTTGCGTATAACACCCAGTGCTCCATGCAGGACGTGCCCTCTTTAATACCTATCACCAGACTAACCCATCCTCCCAACCCCCTCTCCTCTAGAACCCTCAGTTTGTTTTTCAGAGTCCATCGTCTCTCATGGTTCGTCTCCCCCTCTGATTTCTCTCCCTTCATTCTTCCCCTCCTGCTATCTTCTTCTTTTTTTTTTTTAAACATATAATGTATTATTTGTTTCAGAGGTACAGATCTGTGATTCAACAGTCTTGCACAATTCACAGCACTCATCATAGCACATACCCTCCCCAATGTCTATCACCCAGCTGCCCCAACCCTTCCACCCCCCACCACTCCAGCAACCCTCGGTGTGTTTCCTGAGATTAAGAATTCCTCATATCAGTGATGTCATATGATACATGTCTTTCTCTGATTGACTTATTTCGTTTAAATCTATCTTTAATTAAATCGAATTCTACATCCAAAGAATGGGTGGGCCGGGGATGTGGAGAAAAGGTGGGGGAAATCCTAGTGGCAGACACCATACTGTTCTCTTTGTTCCAAGGCTAAAACAAGATTCTTTCCTTGGCTTCCTTATGAGCTTGAATTATCTTCCATGAGGTACCTCGACCCTTCTTATAAAATGCCTTCAGGGCAGTTCTGTTCCATCGATGAACCAGACATGATCAGATGTGAACTACCAAATGTAGGCACTAAGTAGTTTGAAGCTGGAATCTTTGACCATAAACATATGCCCGGGGTATGGTTGGGGTGAAGAAATAAAAGACAGAAGTAATCAACTTTATTCAAGGAGGAGAGAAAGGGGAAATAGAAAAGATGGCAATGAAAAGTGATACTTCTGTTAGATCTCGAAGGATGAGTAAAATCTCATGAAGCAATATGAAATGAAAGCCATTCCAGCCAGAGGAAACACAGAGGCATGAAGTGAGAACCACCATCACACTAAAAGCCATCAGTATTGTCATGGCAAACATACCAGGGGACATGTGGTAGGAAAAGGGTTTTTTAATACTCATGAGGGAAAGGAAGGAAAAAAAGAGGGACAGGAAGAGGAGGGAGAGAGAATAAAGAGGAGTGGAAGACAATCATCAAAGGCATTACCATCAAGTACATCCATGAGCGTGGCATTCACATCTTTCTCTAGACTCAGATTCAGAGAGAATGGTGTTTGTCTGAGGTTGACCAATTGAAAAGTGGTGGGGCTGGGGTTCCACAGAGGACCTTTGATTTCAAAGCCCATGCTCATTTTCTGTTGCCACTCAGCACCATTGGGATCAGTGGGCATCTTCCCAAGCAAGGTTATTAGTTTGATGAGGACTTGGCTGTCATTGATATTGGTAAGTTCTGATATATTTGCTCATAAATCAGCTCTGTTCCTTTGTGCTTAAGTGTCAACAGTTTGAATGAGATAGTTGCCCCCTCATTTTGGATGTCTTTCTCCTGCTCCCAAAGCACTTGAAAGGGCTGATATAAGAAGACACAACTCAACAGATACTTACTGAAACCTAGCTCTGACTCTAAGTAGACCTATGATCTTACTAAGACACATACAATTTGTTTTTCAAGTTTTTCATTTACTAAAATATATTTAAGGAGAGTCAGTGTTGAATAAGTGAGAGAATGTGCTGGGTGTTAGACAGATCTGGGTTTGAATCCCCACACTGCGACTTTCCACTTGCATGATCTTTACTATGTTAATTAAGTGCCCTGACAGTCAAGTTTCTCATTTATAAAATGAGGACAATCGTATATTCACACAGCTTTGTTATGAAAATTAAGTATGATCATATGTGTAATGTTCCAACCTCTATCTATAGGATCTTTATAAGTAGAAGGCCCCTTTACTTTTCATCTTCAGCGAGTTGCCTATGAAGGAAAAATGGTCCCCACGCTTACAGACCTCAGTCATGAAGCAGATATGAGACTGGGCAGCTTTGGAGAATTTCCCAGGATTGGTAGGGTAGAAGTGGGAAACCCCCTCTACTGCATGTCTGAGTACACGATCTCAATTCAGAAAAGTTTCACAGGGCTTTTGGCTAATACGTTATTTCCATTATTTCTCTGCACCCCTCTTAAATTGCTCCACCCATCCTACCAACTATGTAGGAGGCTTCTGCCAGTACACACTTGGGTCTTTGGAGGGAAAGAGAAAGAAGGCAGAGTCTTTGATGCAATGACAAATCTATGCCCCAACTTCACAACCATGCTGAGCTAGATGGATTCACAAATACTGCTCTCAGATTGCAGACTCGCCAGGATCAGGGAAAAAAAATTGACTGATACAGCATGGGCACTGATTAGTCAGAATTGGTGCCAACTGAAAATGACAAATAGGGTCATGCAATTTAAATGATTGCTTCTTAGTCATGGCTACAATAGAGATGTAGATTTGGGAAGCGTACTTTTGCTTTGGTTTAATATTGAACAGGAAAACAAACTGCGGAAAAGGATATTCAGATGAAGACACCAGTGGGCAGACACAGTTTCCAATATCACACTGCTTCCTCAGAGCTGTGCCCCAAGTTTGCCATCAGGCAACTCAACTCATTTTGAGTGAGGGTTTTTTCCTTAGCACACGGGGACCTTCCACTCTCTCCCTTTTGGGGGAAGAAGCCTCAACTTTCAAAAATCCACATGGTTGACACAATAAGGAAACTTTACCTGCTTTGTGGTCATAGGCTTCTGAATATTTTTCTTGCATTACCAGGAATATTCAGCTTTCTGGTGGGATAGGCCTGACCAAGGCCTTCATAAGTGCCAGCTCAGTTGACTTGGTTTGTCCCAGCTACACTGTCCCAACTACACTTTGTGCCAGATGGTGGCTTCCCTAGTCAGATGTCTCGAGTTGGATGTCCCAACTCAACCACTTGAAGGTGAACTTAGGTACGCAACTTAAAATATAGAGATGGACTCTATAGGGGGACAAAATGTTCTTCCTAAAAGACTCTCCCCTTTAAAAGACTTCAATAGTTTTTCATTTGGGGAAGGGTGGGACAACGTGGAGGATTAAAAATCTTAACTTGGCCTGTAGGATGCACGGAATCTAGGCCTTTGTGGCCCCTGTGCCTGATTGCTGCTTATGCTCTGTGATCCTGCACACAAGCCATCTCTTGGTATTTTAATTGCTCCTTTGCATACACACACCCTCTCTCTTCAGTACACTTCTTCCTTCTTCCCTTATTTTCTCCAGTTCGTTTTTAGGTATCAGGTTTCAAGCTCTTCTAGGAGGCTTTCCTGGCGCCCCTCATTTAGACTGTTTTTGTATGTCTTATTTTGTTGTTGCTTTCAGTGTCTATTGCCTTGTTAAGAAAAGCATAATAGACATTGTACTGTACCAATATTTGTTTTTGCTTCAGAAGAAGTCATCAAGGGAAAATGTGGCTTCTATTGTGTTATTAACATGATTTTCTCCAAGCATGGGATAAAATTTAAAAATAAAGAGGTGGTGTGGATTTTCCTTTTGAATATCATATCTTTACATTTCCTGACTTAACAACAACAAAAAAAAGGTCTAAGGAAACTGACTGAAGACCTGACTGAAAAGTCTACTACTTTTTCACTCTTTTGACTGAAGTGTTTACAGTCTGTAAGACTCATTTGGCATGGATAAATTGGTCTTGTATTTCTTCCTGCATGTATTTCTTTTTTGTTTTTTGACAACTTTACTGAGATATAATTTAAATACTATAAAATTCACTCATTTAAAGTGTACAATTTAATGTTTTTTAGTATATTTACACAGTTGTGTTAACCATCACTCTAATCTAATTTTTTAATGTTTTCATCATTCTACCTTGTGAGCTATTTTTTGATATATATGTATATTTTTCACAATCATGTGTCTTATAGGACACTGATCTCATTTGTAAACACCCATTTACTGATGTTTTTATTCAATTAATATCTGTTTCTTACATTAGATCAGAAGCAATAGAACAGAGACTGTTTCCAGGTTAACTTTATGTCACTAATACCATGCAGAGAACTTAGCATATAGTAGAAGCTCGACAAATATTAAAAGATTAGACTCATGAGCCTCAGTGTTATCATCTGTAAAGGAGGGATAAAAATACGTATCACACAAGGATGCTTTGAGAATCCAATAATATAATGCATGTGAGAACACCTTGTAAGCTGCAATGTCATGTAAATCTTAGCCATTGCTTAATATCTATTTTCAACTCAAGAAACAATCCAGGTCAGAGACAGATGAGTTTGGGAATATGAAAGCAAGCGCCTAGATGCTCCTCCTCTCTCTTCCTTTTCCCAAGAATAAAGAATGATTACATTTCCGAAGAATCTTTTTTGGGCAAAGTAAAATGAGCATAATGATATGCACCACTCCCAAGCCTAGTCCTTCAAACCTTCTCAAGGTCCTCAACTCACGCTCTCTCCCTGTCCATATGGCAAAAACAAAAGGATGTGGGGATGACAGTCACATGAAAAGAAGAATCCTGGCTCCTTCCCTTTAAGGAAAACCTAGGAAAGCCATTCAATCTACAACAATCTCTGATATGAGCAAGAATTCCACTTTTTTGTGTGCTAAATCGCTGAGATTTCAGGATGGCTGGTTATATCACTTCCTACAGAAATCAGTCTTTGAAGTGGAATGCCACCATAACAAAGAACTAAAATAAGTTGGCATTGGTTAAGGATTAAGAGAGGCATCAAGGAAGTGAACACAGAAGGCTGGAAGGATAGCACTCCAGATGATGCAGTTGTAAAAAAATTTGGTTTAACTCCTGCCTGTGGTTATTTGGGATACAGATCACATGCCTAGTCAACCAGCAACTCTACTGGAAAAGCTTAGAAAGCAGAAACCTTGTAGTGTGTGTTGGCTACCAAAGGCTGCCTTTGGTAAGATATTTTAAGATATGAGCTCACAAGAGAATTAGATACTTTGCAGATAGAAATAAAAGAGAAGAAAGTCCAGAAATTTAAGGTCTTTTAGAGTTGGAAAAATTAACAGATTCTAGACTCTCCTGAAAGTAAGAGAGGAGATTTTTTAAATACTTTGATATACACGGTCTCAGAAAAACTCCTCAGGTGGATGGTCACTCAGGGCAATGATCAATCCTGATTCAATTAACCCAATTCAAACCCAATGGCCTCAATGAAGCATCCTTGAAGAGAAAGAGATGAGGGGATGGAAAAACAAAGAAATAAAGCAGGTCTGTCTAGGGAAAGATTTAGGTTGTGGTTACTGGACACAGAACTGACTGAGAAGTAGAGATCAGAAGTTATTAAGCCATTAGAAGAATTGTTTTGCAAAAAAATCACAAATTCATTGAAAATGTCTTTTGACTTTAAGACTTGAGGCAACCTTTCAGGGGCAGCTGGGTGGCTCAGTCGGTTAAGCAGCTGATACTTGGTTTTGGCTCAGGCTGTGTTCTCAGGATCATAAGATCGAACCCACGTCGGGCTTCCCACTCAGAGCAGAGTCTGCTTGCAATTCTCTCTCCCTCCACCTCTGACTCTCCCACTTGTGCTCGCTCTCTCTAAAATAAATAAATAAATCTTAAAAAAGAAAAAAAAAGACCTGAGGCAACCTTTGAGACCCTAACCAATCATAAGCAGGAGTCAAGTTTCAAAGCCCCTAAGAATGGTGTGCTCTCCAACACTCACTTCAGACATCCCCAAAGAGACTACTGAACAAAGAGAAGACCTACAAGGGTGGAGCCATAGACCATGGGATACAAAGGACAAGGGAGTTCTTTCACCAGGGAGCAAAATTAGAGCCTAAAAAGGAACATTCTCCACCTACCTTGTATTGGCAGGATGATAGCCTCTCTGAAAATCTCCCATAAAAACTTCATTCTGCTCTCTCATCCCATCCACGATGCTGGAAGTGAAAGACCCCCAAGTTTGGTGGAGCCAAGTGATAGAAGGAGCTTGAATCCCTAAGTTAATCTTTGGAGGAGAGGCATCCAACGCACATTGCATTGAATGTGAGGAGGAAATAAACTTTTGTTGTGTTCAATCACTGAGATCAGGGGATGGTGTGTTAGCTGTTAGTAGGAATAATTAACCTGAATTATGCAAAACACATGGCTTTATATGTGGTCCCACAGTTAGGAGAGTAGATAAGAATACTCAGAAGAGACACAAAAGACAAAACTCCACTTTCAAGGAAAATACTCAATTGAAAGTGAGGTCAATACAGTGTCTGAAAGTGATTCTTGATGACTTGATAAAGAAAGAAAGATGAGTTTTAGCATCTTCATAGGCATTATGTGCCAGGATAAGAAACTTAAGATTTTTAAACTTTAGGTCACTTTCCCAGGCAGGATTTCTTGGGAAACCAGTGCCCGGTAGGTTTCTTACGATCTTTAATATGCTAATGTACTTTGTCAACCTCCAGCCCAACACCACCTTTCCAGCCACCTGGCACTACCCACACTCCACTGGCTCCTAGGGTCCCAGGAAATTATATCAAGACTTTCCTATTTTTTTGGACAAGAAAAATATATTTTTCCAAAATCTCATATATACCAGTGTTCCTCGAAAAACAGCATGGAAAACGTCTTTATAGGCCATAAAGTTGTTTCAATTGCCTCCATCGCCAGAGAAGGAAGACAAAGCCAAATGGGTGTGGGGAGAGTTAAGAAGATAAAAAGCCTGGCATTCATTTTGCTTTCTCCTTCTCTGGGCACTGAACCTTATTAGCGGTGGAGAGTTTTGAGGCATGCGCTAAGGAGAAATGCTGCCTCTTCCCTGAACTGCATCAATTCCAGCTATGGGTGATGATCTAAAACAACAAATAAAAGCTTCCCAGCCCCCACCTAAGTGTCAGTTTCCCCCAGACACAAGTGTAGTAAGTACAGCACAGCTAGGAGCCATGTATCACCATGCCTATTCTTGAATTTTACCATTTTTAAAACCAAAACAGGTGTTTAAAATGATCATTTTTGCTCAAAGGCCTGGAAACAGGAGACAGGCTCTGTGTCTCTGCTTTCAAGAATCAATTGCTCAGAGGGGAAAAAAATAGCAGATTAAAATTTTATGCCATAATTTTACAATTGATCATTAGTGCCACAGAGGGCATAATACAAAGTTATTTTCCAACCACTGGAAAAAAATATGTGTCTTGAAAGAGGGTATTTTTAGCATAATAAGTGATTGTGCAGATATATATATAGATTTTGTTTCCCTTTCTTCCAACTGTGAATGTGATTGTGTTCATATGCTTGGGAAATTTGCATATAATGTGTGCTATTTGTATCTTAGCCAAATCACTTGAATTCAAGTTCAAACTACTCTCTGAAATGGGACCGAAGCCCACTGAGATAAATATACTTATCTTTCATTTCTTAAGGCTCACATCCAGGGGAATGTCTTCCCTTGTTCCTGAAGTTGCCCATCTGGCAAATTTGCCAATAATTATCAAGTTCTCACTGCTCGGAAAGCCAGCAACTGGATGAAGCATCAAAAATTGTGGTCTGCAGTCCAGGAGCAAAGAGAAAACTGAACCAGAAAATGTTTTTTTCTTGGCTTTTGTTTTTGTTTTCATTTTTGTTTTTGCTTTCTGCTCTGTTCCAGGTTGAATTTGGTTAAAAAAAAAAATCTTGTGAAAATTTGTAAAATGTCAACACTAGAAAAGGCCTTCATAATCTTTTTTTCATGTAAATATAATTCACATACCATAACATTCCCATTTTTAATGTATACAATCTAATTGTTTTTAGTATATTCAGACAGTTGTGCAACTGTTACCACTAACTAGAGAACTTTTTTATCACCCCAGAAAGTAAGTCTATACCCGTTAGCAGTCACTTCTCATTCTCCCCTCACTCCAGCCCCTGGCAAGAACTAATCTATTTTCCATCTGCATGGATTTGCCTTTCTGGATTTGATACAAATAGTCATATATTATGTGTTCTGTGTCTAGCTTCTTTCAACATCCTTGCTCTATGGATAAAGTAGCTGGGCCCACATGAGGGAAATAAATTGCCCAACCCACATGGATTTTTCTGGACCTATCCAGAACTAGAACCTGCTCTCGTGAGACCTCTATTTAACAGAATGCTAGCTGAGCACTTCCTGGGAGCTCCATTCTCAAGGGGGCTTTCAACCTCATTGAAAATGTCACCAAACAATTGTATTCATTCTAACCATTCTCTGAGAATGCTATACAAGGTTGGAAAAGGACTTTGGTAAGCTTCACAGAGTTATGAACTCACTCCATAGCATGTTCAAATAGCAGAAAAAATCGTGTCTATACTGGTCTATAATAAATATGGATTTGGTGATGCACAAAGCATTTGTGTTGCTGAATGGACATACAAGATTGGGGTTGAATCTCTCATAATAAACTGAACAAATGTGTAACAAATGTATTTTTGAAGGAGTGCCAGAGTATTAACCTGCCCAAGCTCTCTGAATCTCTACCCACCTTTCAAAGTCAGGCCCTAACTCTACGCCAAGACCCCTTCAGTTGATATTTGTGCAATATTGATTTGGACTTTGGCGAAAATCTATTTCCCCTGGAATATTCCCCCATGAACTCAAAGCATGTAATGATCTTACCTTCTAGTTCCATGAAATCATCCTACCTTCATATTTATACACTTGCATGCTTTTTTTACTTCCCTCAGTTCTCTTTTTCCATCTTAGTGAACAATCTTACTGAGCCCACACTGGGTTTCAAAGTGAACCTACTCAAATAGCCTATCTTCCTAAAGTCTTATGGCACCAAGCTCATCCTCTACCCCCGGTTCAGTGTCCACCCAGGGCCCAGTGTATATGCTTAGAACGCTGCAGCTGCACTCTGGGAGAGATTCTCCTTTCTACTTGTGATGACTTTCCATTGACTTAATGTTTTCCAGAGCTCTGGGACTCCAGTCGGCCTCCTCTGTTCCAAATTCTAGAGACCTTGAGATCTCAGTCCTTCTGCACCTCTAATTAAGCCAAAGCACTCCTAATAGCACATCATGAGTAAGGAATTATTTCCTAAATTTCTAAATTCTATGCTCAATTGCTACAAGATCATGAAAATGGTGGGATAGGGCAGTGCTTTGGAGGTAAATGTCTAGAATTTGTAGCCCAGGCTTGACTATTTTAGTAGCTATATGACTGTAGCTAAGAGTCTTCACTTCTCTGGGTTTCAGTTTATTAATCTTTAAAATGGAGATAATAGTGGTTCATGCCTTATAAAGTAGTTCTAAAGACTAAGTGATTTTATATATGTCAAGTATTTAGGTAAGTCCTTGTAATATAGACATTGTATAAAAATAATAACTATTGTTCTATTTCCTCTGCATACAAGTAGCCCATATGCAACATTTACACAGAAATGCAGGAGGTTTTTTTGTTTTTCAGAACTTCTTAAAGTATCAACTAGGAGAAAAAGTACTCAATTGGGAAATAGGAAACCATAGAATCTAGTTCTGGTCCTACAGATAAATTATTATTGGATACAGTGCATTTTCTTATGGAAGTTAAACATTTTCCTGTATCTGTGGCTAATACATTTTTGAATGCTGTCCTTACAGAAAGTGGAGTTATAAAAGTCTAAGTAATCACAGACGCCAAATGAGTAATTTTGTAATGAATGGGATGTCCATAAATGATTCTTCTCCCTAAAGTTGATTAATTCTTTAGCTTGCTGACCATATTCATCTTCCTCAGTTGTCTTTGCTTTAAAAAGAAAGAAAACCACCCAACATGACAGTAAACGGTGATGGAAAATGACGGCTTACAAAAATCAGGATATTAGAAACCTGGCCAGATGGGGACTGTGTTAACCCACCCCCTGATTGCCCTACTTAAGTGTCTCTAGCTAGACTATTCTCCATTAAGCAACACTCCCTCTAACAAGGTCACTTCATTCTAACCTGCCTTCCAAGTATTATGACCTAGTGATCCAGAAAGGCATGAGAAGTCTTGCAGTCTACTTAGAAAATGCAATGCATAATCCAGCCCCCTCCCTTTATTTTCCCATAGACTCTGTGGTTATCTCAATTGTCATTATTAACTTACTCCGTCTCCCCTCTCCTGTGCCCAGACTGGGTGTTCTGAGAGAAGGGACTGAGTTTTGTGCTCTTTAAATTGTCTGTACTCAGCATTTAACCAGTACATAAAAAGTTATTTGCCTTTTGTGAGTACTTATGGTGTCAAGTCAAATGGCTCCTCATCCCAGGTATGCGTTGGCCATTTTTTACATTTTGCCCCTTCTGCCTGAAAAACTCCCCCTTCCTGTGCACTTAATAAGTCATCTTTTACAATCCAGCTCAGACATTGCTTCCTTTGAAGTGTTATTCTTGAGCCCCTCAGACTCTCTCTTCTCTGTGCCATGACAATGTATTTTCTTATAGAAGTCAAAGACATCTGCTATGGCCTTGTCTATATTATTTGAAATAAACTTACTGAATTGTTTAATTTGTTAAGTAATTTATTCGTTTATAAGTCTTACTTGCTCATAGGATGAAAGCCGTTTAAAGAAGATGAAAGTACCTCCTTAATCAGTCTTCCCAAAACCTAGCCCAGACCTGGGATATAACAGGCACTCCATAGTGTTTGTTGATTGTGACTGTGTTGAATTGATTTAAACTGCATTGAGTTCAAATTTATAATGGAAATTCATCTTACTTTGAAGGTTTTGTAGTATAATTGATGTGATCAAATGAAATGGGTGGATTACAAAATGTATACAGTTAACTTTTACTTTGGGTAACTTTATAAGTGATTTTTATCTTTTTGACAGAATTTAAGAAAATCTTGTTAGGACTTTTCTCCTCCTGGTGTTTCCTCTCTTTCTGCACAACTAGAGACATTCATTTGTCCCCAGAAAGATTAGGATAATGGAAGGGCGAGGGAGAAATAGTCAATATCCGACTTTTGGCTTCCAAATAGGATATAAAGCCCAAAGGAAGACAAAAGTTAGGCAAGCTGGTTTTGTTGTGTGACAAAAAGAGATTTCTGAATTGAAGCCTTTCCTTTGGTGTAGCAAAAGTAAGTCTTAGAGGTTTGAACATAAAGTGTTTTTATAAGCTATGGGTAACGGGAACTCAGCATGTAGCCAAGGATGCTTCTTGACAGAAGAGAAAATTCCTTTACTAGGAAATTTGAGCTACAAGTCTACAGAGTATTTGTGCAAATAAGAGTAAGATAAGAGAACAACAGTCTGTTTTAGGTGGGAAGGGAATGGCAAATTTAAGCACCAATTTCCCTCTGTCATTTCCCTCTGTCCTCAACAGAAATGTGGGCCCAGAACAAGATCTAGAGAGTGAAGTTGCTTACTGATTACATTTTGTATCATGTGTGAACACAGGCTTGACTGCACATTGTTTGGGCTAACACAACAGTTTTCGAGAAGGAAGGGTTGCCCAGACCAGGTGGGAGGTCTCCACAATCCTGCTGCTTGACCTTTGTGTGCAAACCATAGTTAAGCCATCCAAAAGTCTTCACAAAGGGCCCAAGAGTACATCAGTAGGCCAGAGATAAAAGGTCAATAATATGGGCTGTTGAGATATAGAAGAATTCTGACTGATGGAACTCTACAGTAATGCATTAAGACCTATAGGGAACTGACATTAAAGTTTGGATGAAGAATTCTTACTCAAAATGTTATATAAAAAAGTAAGACCACCATGACCATCAAGCTGCGGTTGAAGGCAGTTCTCCCCAACAAGAGTGTTTAATAAATGTTGGGCTCCTATTTATGGCCTCTCTTTTTAGCATTGTTTCTCAAGTATCTTAAGGAAATCAAGGTGATTAAATAAGGATTTTCTCCAGAACCTGGAAGACAAGAGTGCACTAGTTAATTGAGTGTTTCAGTTAACATATATCAGCTATAACGGTTATTGGTTATCCAAGAATTAGAAATGCTATGTATTAGAGTTATCCAGAAAGACAGAGCCAGTAAAAAGATTTATCATAAGGAATTGTCTCACACAGGATGAAAGCTAAAAAGTCCCACAATCAGCTATTGGCAAGCCAGAGACCCAGGGAAACCAGTGGTGTAGCTCCAGTCCAAGTCTAGAGGCTTGAGAACCAGGAGAAGCAATGGCATAAGTTCCAGTCTGAGGGCAAGAGAAGATCTAGGTTTCATCTCAACAATCAGGCAGAAAGAGAGTTCTCCCTTTTTACACCTTTTGGTTTTATCCAGGCCCTCAAAAACTAAGGCCCACCTACATAATGCTTTACTCAGTCTTTACTCTGCTTTACTTAGTCTACCAATTCAAATGTGAATCTCTTCCAGAAACAGAATCACAGACATGTCCAGATATAGGCACCCTGTGGCCCAGTCAAGTTGACATATAAAATTAATCATCACAGGCTCTATGCCAATTCTTTGAAAATGAAACATTATGGACCTACGTATGGGAAAGGATCACTACTCTGTCTGCCTCCAAATTGTTCTCAGGTCTACTCCTTTACTGTTACTGCAACATCACCTGATAGATTAATTTAGTGACAGCTCTCAGCTCCTTGTTGCCAGTGAGACTCAGAGTCTGCAGGATTTCCTTGCTGTCAGATTGGCATATGAAGCATCACCTCTCTATGCCAGCTCAACACTCATTTCTCATCTCTTTGCTGCCTTGCCATGTGAGAGTAGAAGCTCTTCCACCCAGCACATTTCCCAAGAACGGTGCTTTTTCTCTCAGATAAAGATGCAACTTTGAACCAGAAAAGCAAGCAAGGCTTAGAGCCATGGACCCAAATCAGTTTTGTTTCTCCCATTTACTTTGAGCATAATCCTTCTCATCATTTTTCTCATCTGAAATATTAGAAGAAGTCCCCATAACCTCTAAAGTTTCCTACATGCTCTGAAAAACAATTAAGTAGGTGTCATAATTGTTGTGGTTGTTTCAGGGGGAAAAAATATTAGCACACTTATGGTGGTACTACATGAAGAGTAGGAAAGGAATAGATACAATGCAGTGCTTGCCATTGAGTATCTCAGAGTCTAGAAGAGAAGGTGGGTATTTTAACCATTAACCACAATATCCTGTGATGCATGCTAATTAGGGGATATATTTGTTCTAACCCATTCACATTGTCTTATTATCAAAACCAGGTGACTGCAAAATAACCACTCAAGGTTAGGAGCTCCTTTAGGGAGGACACAGACAACTGGTTCCCCTCCAGATGAGACCCATGACCTCTGCTCTAGGGCCTTATCACAAGGTTCTAACTCACAACCCTACACAACATTCTTTCAAAAACTGCATGAGAAAGAAGAAAAGAAGAAAAGCTAGATTTACAATGAAGGGAAAATGGCCTCAGGGCCAAAGGCCATGAATTAATATTTTTGTATTCCTATTACCTAACACAGAGCTCTCATGTACGTGTTCATTCATTCACTCGCTTGTTCAACCAGTACATATGCCAAATGTGATGCTGGGTTCTGGGACACAACGGTGAGTAACACATGCAAGGTCCAAACTTTCCTCAATGGGTCTATATTAAAACAAGGGAGGGTGGACAATAACCAGTAAACAGGCAGATAGTCTAATATTTTGATAAATCTTATAAAATAAATGGTGATGTGATAAAGAGTATGAGGAAGTATGTTGCAGCAATAGGATGGCTAGGACAGCCTCTCTGTGAGTTTTGAAGAGAGAACAATGTAAAAACAATGGTGAGAAATTCCTTGGTGCCTAAGGAGTAAGGAGACTGGACTGCCAAAATCATATCTGCTGAAGGGAGAGGACAATGCAGCAGGTGTGTGTAGGGGTGGACAGAGGAAGCATGATTTTCTGCTAACATGGCTGCGGGGGATGAGGAAAGGGAGGTATCAAGAATGATGCCTAAATTTTGTTAAAATGAACTGGAAGGAAGGAGGGAAAAAAGGAAGGAAGGAAGGAAGGAAGGAGGGAAGGAGGGAGGGAGGAGGAAGGGAAGGGAAAGAAGGAGAAATGATTGGTTCATTTTTTGAATGGTGACCTATATTTCTGCACTAGATGCTGAAAGGTGCATGTTTTTCTGGAATCTGCAGCCTAAAATGTTATGCTGAATTTGATGGCGGTCAAAGTAGAGCACAAGAGAATACTCAATTAGAATATAGGCTCTAAAAAAAGTGACAAGGCATTTTAATAGTGAGAGACTTCTGGAAAATTTGGGCAATTAATCATTCCCTGTCTGATTCCACAGATATGGAAGGGAAGATTTATCTTGAAAGATGTGTAAGACCCATGGGATGACCCAATGGAGAAGCACATTCCATACAGGGAGGACAGCGTGTACTAATCAATGGAGATGTGAACAGCCTGGTACATGCACTCCAAGTCTCCAAGCAGTTGAGCAAAACTAGAGGGAGAGTAAAAGCCATGTTGAGAGATGGGATTGGAACATCAGGCGGTGTCATATCAGGCAGTGTTTTATACCCTGAGAAGAGTTTACCAGTAGCCAATCGTTCTGAAGCTCCAACTCTGCTAATCTGTCTGTTTCTCCAACAAGTCAAACTTCTTCTTGCCTCGGGGACTTCGCAATCATTTACCCTACTATCTTCTTCATCATATGTTCACGTGGCTGTGTCCTTCCCACCAACCGTCAATTAAATCTCAGCTCAACTACCACCTTCTCAGAAAGGACACCCCTTGCACCTCAATCTGTAATTGATCCTCTTGTTTTTTCCCTAACACTCTGAGTTTTTCTCTCCTTAGTGTTTTCTACTATGTGGCATCATCTTAGTGACATATGCGTGTATTTATTTATCTTCGGCTTCCTCCACTGGGTTAAAAGTTCAGTGGGAGATGGAATTTTTTTTCTATTTTTATTTTCTGTTTTATTTTCAGCACTTTTCAGAATAATAGGTGTTATTACATATCTGTGGAATGAATGAATGAGAAAACATTGATTAGGAAAACATATGGTCCAACTTGCCCTTTGGAATATAATTTGGGGGGCAGTATTGAAGGATTGCATTCTTCTGAAATATAAAGTTCCCAAAGTAAGTATGTGACATAAAAACATTTCCTGTTAAAATTATGTTGAAATGGACTAGGAAGATTCAGGCCCACTTTGAAGACTGATATTCATCATGTCAAGACAGTAGACCCAGTTTCCCTAGTTTTGTTTTTATTTTTATCCAATAAAGGACATGTCCCTCTTTTTGCACTTGACATCCTATTCAGCAGTCCACAAGATTATTCTAGACATTACTACATTTAGTGGAGTGGTGGGGGAGCTACCCTGAACTATTTAATTTTTTTTCCCTTAGGAAGGATGAATTTTGCTGAATTTATGCGAGCTTAATTCTCACATGATAAGATACCACTTTTTGGAAGATGGGAGGAGAAGTCTAACTTCGGAGGCTGGGAAACCATTTAGAACTGATATTTAGTTTCCTTGGAAATGATAAAAAAAACAATCAGGAAAAAACCTCTTTCATCTCTTTCAATCTCCTAATAGCCAATTTTATGTATTTGAGATGTTTCTGCAGTGAAGTGAAACTTGTTTTGACTGGATTTGAATCTACTTTCTTCATCCCAGTCACAGCATGAATATTATTGTAGAAGAAGCCTCGAAATTGAGACCAACATGGCCTCCAATGGATGTACTATTTTTTTTTAAGTAGGCTCCACGCCCAGCATGGATCCCAACATGGGGCTCAAACTTGTGACTGTAAGATCAAGACGTGAGTCAAGATCAAGAGTCGGACACTTAACTGATTGAGCCACCCAGGCAAACCATAGTGATCCCACTTCATAACTCCTTTTGTCCTGCCCGTGTGCACCCCAATAAAATACACAGTTCTTAGAGGCAACATTAACAAAGGTTAATGAGGATTCTACAATTGTCTTATGAAAGTTAAGAAAAAATTAAGTAATCCATTGAAATACCAGTTTCAAATAGTGTCCCCCCTCTCTCTCTCATAAATATGTCGTTAGATTTGGTGTTTCCTTCTAAGCAGCTAGGAAAGGTAGACATGCTAGACTTCCATTCCAAGTACTTGGTCAAACGTTGTGTAGCTTGGAGTATGAGGCACATTTCAATGCTAGAGGAAGATTAGTGTCTAAAAGATTTTGACCGTTGCCAAAAATGGTCTATCAGGAGCTACATGTCTTGTACTTCCATTGGCCTTTTACCACCGATCCCTCTCTCATTACACAACTGCCAAACCTCCATTGCTTATTAGCATGAAATTGTGCTGGGAAAGAAGTGGCAGATTATGATCATTATAATTGGTTTAGCACCATAGGCTAATAGGCTGAAAAGAGCCTGACTAAACCTTTGGAGATCCAAGCATAAGCCCGGTCCAGCCACGTTTTAATCCTTCCTCTTTTTATCTCAACTAGAAAGGATTTATTACTGCAAATTCCCAGTGATAAATAGGCAGATGTGTCCAATGTCTCAATGTTTGTTGTCCTGCACAAAAGGCTGATGGACACATGTGGTCCGTGGAAATATGAGTATTAATCTTAATACCATCATTTAAATAACATTCTGAAAATCACAAAGCATCTTGACTCTGCAGGTGCATAACACTGGGAGTGCTCATCTATTTTGTGCCAGGTCGAGTGTATACAAAGATAACTAGAGCATAGAAGGCTCAGGTTCAGCTTTCTGGCCTGGAATTGGATAGATCTGTGGGGAATTCTAGCCTCCCTGCCTTTGAGCTTGGTAACTATGGGTAAGTTAACTCTGCACAGCCTCAGTTTTTTATATGAAAATTATGGAAAATAACCTACCATACTTCATATGGTTTTTGTGAGGATTCAAAGAGATAGTATAAATACAGTGCTTAACATAATAAGAGTTGACAGTCTATATATTTTAGCTATTTAGTTATATTAAGGAGACATAATAACCAAGAAAGTGCGATGAGGAGGAGGATTCTCATTTTACATGCCCAGAAAGAGAGTGTCAGGGACGCTAAGTGACTTGGCCAAAGTCACAAAAGTCCTGAAGCCTTGGGTCCAGGTTCCAAGTTCCAAATTTATCTTGTTTCCAGGATCCCGGGACTTGATGAGGGGATCAGGCAGGGTGTTCCTAGAGGAGGGAACCCATCAGTGCCCATTAGAATTTCCATGGCCGAACGTTTTAAAAATGAGTCTGAGGAGAAAGAGTTTCCAACTCTTTCATTTCCATTTTTGTCCTGGTGAAAAAAAACAAGTGTGTATTACAAGCTTGACTTACAAGGACTTGACAGGAGGAGCCCCTTGTACTGTTTGAGTTACTAATGGGATAGCAAATAGTCCCTGTAATTTACTTTGTACTTTGATAATGTCTTGGCTCCAAGGGTCACACAGGCCTTTCCAAACATTAACTTATTTCCCCCTCCTAACGCTTCTGAGGGGTCAGAGAAGGTTAGCACTGCCTTTGTTGCACAGATGAGAAAACAAAGATCTAAGAGGGTTACGCATCCTACGAAGGTCACCTGCCAAGACAGTGCGCTATTCAATCCACTGCTCCCAGATACAGACACTCCTGGAACCCACACGGGGGAAAGTGCTTCAGGATGTTTTTCAGCCTGACCTGGAACTGCCACCAGATTTCATTTGTGTTACTTTTCTATGCATCTCAAGCAATTTCTCCCACCACCCAGAGTAGATCGCATCCTGACTTCTTCAGGACCGTGCAGCTGAAAGAGGTGAAGACAGAGAAGCATGCCTAAGTGCAAAATGTATCGGTTGCAAGTAAATATTACTTATCACATTAAGAGCGAGTGGGGGAGGTTGATTTATTTGTTTTAAAAGTTAGGTGGAACAATGTAGGACAAACGTACACACATGTGAACCAGATTTCAGCACCTTGTCTGAAGACAGGGAACAGGGAGATTCATCCAGTTAGGAACCAACATTTAACTGAGCTCCAGGCACGAGTTTAGAAGCTTTCTCTTATGTGGGCTCATTTAATCATCACAACAACCCTGGTTTCTGCACAATGTTATGCTCATTTTTGAGATGGAAGAGGCAGAAAGGCTAAATAGATCACTTCTTCTTCCACATTCTTACTCAAAAGTCACCTTCCCACTGAATTCTTCTCTTCCAGAGCACCTTATCGAAAAGCTTGGCCTCCTTTACACTCCTGTTCCTTTCCCTGCTTACCAATCAATAAGTTAATGATCTGGTTTATGATTTAGCCCCTTCCATTAGAATGTTATCTTCATGGGGCACCTAGGTGGCTCAGTTGGTTAAGTGGCTGCCTTCAGCTCAGGTCGTGATCTCAGAGTCCTGGGATCAAGTCCTCATTGTGCAGGGCTCTCTGCTCAGTGGGGAATCTGCTTCTCCCTCTCCCTCTGACTCTCTCCCCCCATAATGTGCTTGTTCTCTCTCTCTCAAATAAATAAATAAATAAATAAAATCTTTAAAAAAAGAAAAAAGAATGTCATCTTCATGATGGCAGGAAGCTTTCCCTAATTTGTTCACTGCTGCATCCCTAGTGCCTAGAAGAGAATGCCCAGTACCTAATAGGTTCTGAAGTAATTATTGAATTAATGAATGAATGCCTTCATGTTCTCATGACAGCTTCTAACTCTTAGTAGCACGCAATAACAGTTGCAATCTCACACTTATTTATGAGGTTATTTGATTAAGCTTTATCTCACCTTCTAGAAAGGTCTGTGGAGTCAGAATATTTCAGTTCGATCGTAAACTATATCCTAGTGCCTAGCGTAATGCCTGGCAGAAAGTAGTTCTCAGTAAATATTTTCTAACAGAATAAATAAATACTGTGGTGTGATCGAGTTCAAGTAGTAAAAATGTAACATTGCAAGATTTGGAAGCTTTTTCATTTATTCAATAACTATTTATTGAGCAACAGACATTATTGCTAGCTTCATGGAGCTTACTACCAAGTGGTAGATTTCTCATACCAAATCTTAAGTTAGGTCTTAATTACAAATCTATAATTTAAGTAAGGAGCATTCCCATTTATGTTTATTTAACTCACAGTTTAGATGTGCCTTATAAACACAGAACTTAAATATCTGGCAACTTCACCTGTCTGGAATGCAGGCAAGAGGCAGAAAGTAAGCCAGAAAAAGTAAAGTAGTTCAAAGTTGGACTACATAATGTTTCTTAAATCACACTTCACTTTCCATCTACTGTTAAATATCAGAGAACTGCCCTGTCATCTTAGGGTCCTTCCTCCTCTTATGCTCTTACACCCAGTCCATCTATCCCTAAGCCCTGTAGATTCTACAATCCAATATCTTAATTCTTGCTCGTCCTCCCCATCTCAGTGTAGTTTAGACATTAGGGTTCCAACTTAGGTCACTTCCTCTTAACTAGTCTTGTTACCTCCGCATTCTTTCCCCTAACACAGATGTGTAAATCAGAATAAATAGGACAGATAAAGTAAATGTCCAAAGCAAGTCTCACTGAAGAGAAAGATACTAAACCCTTCCTAGTGGCAGAAACTTCTATGGCCATCTGTGGCTAAAGAGAATGAAGAAATCCATCAGCATATGGTTCACTTCTTCTAGAGCTCACCTCTTCCAGATTTAGCTTCTAACTCAACTATGACATAATTCTATAAGCACTCATCCTAAAGCTATCTCCTGATTCCTAAGCTTTATTTTTTTTTTAATGAGTGACAAACTCATTTAGTATGGCATTCAAGTTGCTTTGCAATCTACACCCTAGTTAGGTCTGCCTCTCCCTCCTTGCTATACTTATGGCACTTACTTGTTAGTATAGCTGTCTTCTTACTGGATGTGTATTTCTCTGCATATGGATGTGCATCATTAGAGAATGGGACTTGTTTTTATACTCGACTCCATAATGCGCTATATAACATTGAAGGATATATGAAGAAAGTTCTCCCCATTCTCTAATGAAATCTCAGACTTTCATTAAATTCAACACTCTGCCAATCCTATGCCTGTACTCATGGCTGCTGAAATATTTTGTGAAAAATACACACCATATTAACTCATCTCATTTGCTGATAATTTTAAGAAGAAACTATAAGTGTTGTGCTAGTTTGCCCTTAACAACTCCTGTACCTGATAATCTCCTTTATCTGTCAAAGAGACAGCAAATCCAAGCTTGGAGACTGTGGCACACAAAGTAGCTAGTTTGGAAATGCAGTCATATTACCCTTTTCATTGTATTGGGTTAAACAATTACCTTCTATTTCTTGCAGATGAAACTGGTTTTCCATTGTGTTGAGACACAAAAATTTCTTTTCAAATAAATTTATTAAGATAGAAACATGTACATAATTAAAGAAAACAGTCAATACTATAGGGAGTGCAAAGATATGATGATAACAAGATAGGGCATTTAAATGACCGACATTTGGGAAACATTGTATTAGACTATGAGATCCTTCTCTTAGAGTGAGTGCCATGTCTATTCATCTCTCTGTCCCCAAAATTCAGCAAGATGCATCCCAGGCTCTCAGGAAGCACTTGTGGAAGCTTAGATTCCATGGTTTATCACTGAAGATCATGCTCATCTCATTTCCTTTGCCCCTCTTTCCTTGTACTCACCTGGAAAAATCTCAGACTTTCATTAAATTCAACACTCTGCCAATCCTATGCCTGTACTCATGGCTGCTGAAATATTTTGTGAAAAATACACACCATATTAACTCATCTCATTTTATATGTAAGACTGGTAATTTCAAGTGAATGATTAGGGCCGCCTGATGATCTAAGGACATTTCCATAGTCCATCCATTCTGTCAGTGTCCTAGACAACTACCTCCCTCCTCTCTTCTTACATCTCCAATTCCTCCCCCTTCCTTACTCTCAGCTAGTAGCCTTTCATCCTGTTTAAGTGAAAGTAGAAGCCATCAGAAGAGACTTCACACCTGTTCCATCACCTATACCTGTCTATTGGTTTCTGAGCTCATAAAATCCATCATCTTTTGTTTTACTGTTGAAGAACTGTCTGCACGCAAATCCAAGACCATTTCCTCCATTTATGCCCTAGACTTCCACTCTTCTCCTTACTCAAGGACTTCATTCCAGTCAATTTCCCTTCTCCTGCATGCCAGCTCTACTAATTCATTCCCATCAGCTGTGAATGTGCTGTAAAATAAAATTTTTCCATCTCTTGGTCCCACATTTGGTTTTTTTTTGTTTGTTTTGTTTTGTTTTAAGATTTTATTTATTTATTTGAGAGAGAGAGAATGAGAGAGAGCACATGAGAGGGGGGAGGGTCAGAGGGAGAAGCAGACTCCCTGCCGAGCAGGGAGCCCGATGTGGGACTCGATCCCGGGACTCCAGGATCATGACCTGAGCCGAAGGCAGTCGCTCAACCAACTGAGCCACCCAGGCGCCCCTCTTGGTCCCACATTTGTTTTATTTCTCTTGTCCCCTTCATAGAAACTTATACCTTTAGTTCATCTCACTTTCTTTCTGGAACTGTCCCCAACTGGTCTTCACCAAAACAATTTTGATCAAGATCATTATTGACCTTTGTTTACTAAATCTAATAGCCATACTTGGCTCTTATCTTACTTGACCTACGCTGCTTGATACAGTTAATCACCCACTTTCTTAAAGCACTGTCTTCACTTGTTTTCCAGGGAGACACTCTCTCCTGGGTATCCTCCTGCATCAATCACATTTTCCTGGTTTATTCTTTTCTTCAACACCTATAATAGTTGGAGCTCCCCAAGCTCCATTCCTAGATCTTTCCTTTTCTTTTTTTTCTTTTAAGATTTTATTTATTTATTTGACAAAGAGAGACACAGCAAGAGAGGGAACACAAGCAGGGGGAGTGGGAGACGGAGAAGCAGGCTTCCTGTGGAGCAGGGAGCCTGATGCGAGGTTCGATCCCAGGACCCTGGGATCATGAACTGAGCCGAAGGCAGAAGCTTAACGACTGAGCCACCCAGGCGTCCCCCTAGATCTTTTCTTTATCTAAACTTCCTCAATTGACCTAGCTAGGTGCAGAGCTTAAAATTCCATCTACATGCTGAAAACTGCTATATTTCTACTGCTGCTATATTTCCAGCTCAGACCTAATCCCCCAAACACCAAATTTGCATATAGACGTACTAACATAACATCTCCATTTGGATGTTAAAATAGCATATCGAATTTAGCATGGCCAAAATCAAACCCTTAACCTCATCTCTTCCTAACCTGCTTTTATCACCACCTTTCACAATATAGCTCATGGCAACTTTATCCTTCTGTCGTTCAGGCAAAATATCTTGGCATTATCTTTTGGTACTCTCTGTCTTCACACCTAATATGCAGTCCATCAACAAGTCTTGGAATTTTTACCTTCAGAATCTATCCAGAACTTGACCAGTTCTTACCATACCACTGCTGTCACCCACTCTCATTATCACCTGGCTGCCTGAAATACCTCTCAATTTTTCTCCTGTTTTTACCCTTGCCCTTTGCATTCCATTCTTAACACATCTTGAGTAAACCTTTTAGATGTAAGTCAGAGCCTATTACTCTTCTGCTCAGTAACTTCCAATGGCTTCTCACCTTCATATAATGGACAAAAAGTCCCGGATGATTTGGACCTGCTGACTCTCTGATCTCTTCTCCCCGTACTGTCATTTTGGCCAGTCTTCTCCAGCTGTGTTATCCTCCCTGATCTTCCAAACACTTTATCTCATTTGCATTTGTAGGTCCGTCTATCTGGAACATCCTTTCCTTACAAATATATACAGCCGTCATATTTTTGTTAGACGTCCCCTTCTCATTGAGACTCTCCCTGACCTCCCATCTTGAGGAATGATATCTCCCACAGCTGCCCTGGTGCAACCCATCCTTCTTTCTTTCTTTCTTTTTGAGAGGGAGAGAGAGAGGGAGGGAGAGAGAGAGAAAGGGAGACTGCATGAGTTGGGGATGGGGGGAGCAGGGGGAAAAGAAGAGAGAGAATCCCAAGCAGGCTCCATGCCCAGTGTGGAGCCAAAGCAGGGCTCAATCTCACAACCCTGAGATCATGACCTGAGCTGAAATCAAGAGTTTGATGCTTAACTGACTGGAGCCACCCAGGAGCCCCATATCCTTCTTTCTTTACTTTGCTTTTAACCATAGAAATAGTATATAAACACTTTCATATATAAGCATATATTATATACACACACATACTTACATTGGTATAGAATGATTACATTCTAGGGAAGATACAGACAATAAACAAATCAACATATACATCAGTTCATACCTGTAAGTATATACTTATCATATATTTTAAATATATACTTATTATGAATATACGTAGTTTACTGTCCACATCTTCCCACATAGGATGTAGGTACCATGAAAACAGGGATTTCGCCTGCTGGTTCATTACCGTATTCCCTACACCTACAACAGTGTCTGGCACATAATAGAATCCCGATATTTATTTGCCAAATAAAGAGTGAAAAGAGAAGGAAGGTAGCAAGGTCAAACACCTGTATCCACCACATTGTACATTTTTACATATATGTTGTATGTGAAATATTATTACCTTCCTCTGAGATTTTTAAAGTGTATTCAATACATATGCTGTTCACCCTCGAGGAAGGAGAAGAGAAACAGACACATAAATGAAAAATACATGTTGTATGCCAGATGGTGTGAAGTCTATAGAATACTATACCCCTTTCTCAACTGCTCCCTCCCTATTTTAGTCTGACAAAAATGGACTGGAACTAAGCACCACCTTAAATGGCCATAGCCTCTCCCATAGAACAGCTCTCTCTGTTCTCTGCTGGCCTCCATGCCTCTCTGGATTATCTTATCTGGCCAGCCTCTGTTGGCATCTGAGTTTGAGATTCCTGCCACAGTACTTTGTTTTTGAGAGTCTACATCATAGCTTCATAAGGCCAGGACGTACTCAAGACATAAAAAGGGAAAATACATCCAATAATAAAATATATCTTTAGCACTTAAGAGACCGAATGCAAAGTTATTAGCAAGATCTGGCTCCTTGGAATCACTTATTTCCAGAAAACTGTGTTTTTTACCGTAAATCTGGAATATTTGAAAACTTGCCAACAATTCAAATGTCTAATTGCCTAATATAATTCTTTAAAAACTGAGTATCTTTTTCTCTCAATTTGAATAGCACTTATGGGAATTCATTGAGGGTTTGGAATTTTTTAAAAAATATCCTTTGCTGAAAGGGTAGAGCAGATATAAGGGGGAAACCAAAGTTCTTAACAGATAACAAATACTAAGAAAATTGTTCTGCAATACCAGGTATTTGAGTGACAACCATCTCTGTCTGTCTGTCCCTCCTCCCTCACTTCCTCCGTATTTCTCTTTTACCCTCCATTGCTGGTCTTCTGCCCCCTCACTGTGTTTAAATTTGCATATCAAGATGTAAATAAGTTTATACTCTACTGAGTCTTGCCTCACAGTTGAAACATGAGCAGAATTCTATAGTGCGGGTCTGTTGACAT
Source organism: Mirounga leonina (assembly GCF_011800145.1). NCBI lineage: Eukaryota > Metazoa > Chordata > Mammalia > Carnivora > Phocidae > Mirounga > Mirounga leonina. Next base: position 70,052,810 of record NW_023270415.1, on the reverse strand, counting down.
ACTGCTACACCCAAACACTGGTACAGGAACCACTCTGGTATTGTTGTTGATTCGCTTTGAGATAGGAAGTGATAGAATCATACGCAGAGCACTCTCCCATCCAACTCAACCTAGTTTTTTGCTGATGATTCTGAAGGTTTGATACTGCTCACTGATAATAATCTGTATACCCCCAAATTCAGTTTATTGCAATAACTAGGAGACCTTGCTTTCAAAAAGGCTCAGAGACTGTGTTCAAGTTTTCACTGTGCCTATTATTACCAGGAGACTTGTCCAAGGTGGCTTGGGTCTTTGCAATGTGCATATGCTGGAGATCAAAGGTGGGGGTGGAGTGAATTCCAGAGCTAATTTGCATACAGCCTGTACTTTCACTTAGTTGCTCCACTGCATGGTAACACCTTCAAGAACATTTGAACATCGGGGGTGAGTTTGAGGTTGGGTTAAGACTATGCATGCATGAGAAGAGAGGAAATAGGAGGAGACGGGGAAAGGAAGTTATAGTAATAGTCATGCTAATAATAATAATGATATTTATTGGATTTGAGAATGTGACAGACATAATGCCAAGAGCTTCATCTGCATTATCTCATTCAATCCTCTCAATAGCCTGACGAGGCAAGTACTATTATCATTCCCATTTTACAGATGATAAAACTGCAGCTTAGAAAAGTTTTGGAACTTGCTTAAGCTGACACAATGAAGAAGTGACAGAGCTTGAAAATAAACTCCTACTTTTCTAACTATTGATTCTGTGTTCTTGACCATAATGAATCAGCTCAGGGCCCCCAGGGGGAGACCAGAAAAATCAGCTCTTCAAGACAGCCCCAGATGACCTCCTCCAAACACCTACCCAAATCTACCATTCTTGGGGCCTCCCCTGTGAGAATAAGAGATACGTGAGAAAAACCGAGTCTCCATGTGCTCTTCTTCAGTCACCTGAAGGACCTACCAAATATTGGTGATATTTCCATTTGCTCCTTGACAGAATGAAAAGAGAGTTTATGAAGGTCAGTGTGTCATTAGGTGTAAGGAAACTGGGAGGCTGGGTGATTCACCAGCTTTGGAGGTACTGGAAGGGAAAACAAAATGGCAACAATTAAAACATAATTACTGAGGACCTATTCTGTCAATTACTTGAGATAGATAGATACATACATACAAAGATAAATAGATACATACAAACATGCATGCATATATATATACATACGCACACACATCTGTGTGTGTGCATGTTTTAAGGCAAACCAGCGGTGAAGGCATTAATTCGCTTTCAGAAGAAAACATTGCATCTCAGAGGTTAGGAAACTTGCTCACTGATACAGACTCCATGAATGACAAATTTCATGATTTGGGGCATGCCATAGAACCTTCCTGAGCCTTAGTTAATCCCCCTGAGATATGAGAATTCACACTTGCCACCAAGAATCTGTGAAATACTGTAACTCAGACTACCTCTGGGCCTGGTACAAAGCCGCAGCTCATTGCATATGTGCTGAAATAAATCTGGCCCCAGCGACCACCCGGTGCCATCTTCACGCGGATGGACACTGGAGGAGTCAAAAAGCCACCCCCTGTGTAACACTGGAGCCCCCATCAGGGTGACAGTGTTCACTGTTCGGATCCATTCTCTGTGATACAAGCAGAAGTCAGAATATAGCATGCCACCCTAATTACGCTGTAATTGAACGACAATATACATCACCGCTTGGCAGAGGCCCTTTGAAGTCGAGGCATCATCACCCTACCTCATGGGACTATGTGCTGTTACCACCAGCATAATTGTTGAGCAACTGACACATTCCCAGCAGCAGATATTTCAGCAGGTAGTGAAGATAATTAGGAGCAGATTTTGATCTTGCTGACTTATGGTGAAAAGCAGGGTATCCAGGGATATGAACAGAGAGACAATCAAGTCCTATTAAAGTCTACCATGAAAGCTCCCTCTAATACGAGGGACGAAAAGGCAGTAAAAACAAAGCTATTTTCAGTTTGAAGAGGAGAAAATGTTACCCTTTGATCCCTGACATACTATGACAGGGAAACAAAGCACTCAAGACAAATCATCCTGTAGGGTAATTCCCTTTCTTGTTTGAAATTTTGTGTGACAACCAAATTGCTGTTGCTTTAAAAAGTTCATTCACTTTGTTCATTCAACAAACGTTTGATAAATGCCTAACATGTGCCAGGCACTATGTTAGGCCCATGGACTTTGCACTCAACCGGTCACAGTGGACTGGGAGAGATGGAAACATTTTTTTCAGATAATTACGGTACAGCATGTTAAGCATTGAGCAAGTTTAGTGAGGGTGACTTTGCAGCAAAGGAAGGGAGCCCTCTAATAGACTGGTAGACACATGATGAAGTCAAGGGTGGCTTCCTGGAGGAGGCGGCATTTGATGATCAAATAGGATTCATCCTATTTGATGATCAAATAGGATTCAAGAAGAGCACATGGAGCACATGATGATCAAATAGGAAAGGCTGTTTCCTATAGGGCAAAGAGCTTGTGGAAAGGCACAGAGGCATAAGGAAACTCAGGGAATAGTAAGAAATTTAACTCACCAATTCATTTTGGTGTAGGTGGTAGGGCTGTGAGAAATGAGGATAAATGGGGCCAGAACAGCCAAGTGAGTGGATTTTTAGAATCAGATTTCTTTTTTTTTTTTTTTTTAGAGACTATTTATTTGAGAGAGAGCACAAGTGGAGGGAAGTGGAGGGGAGGAGAGGGGAGCTGCGGGGCGGTGGGGAGCAGCAGAGGGGGAGGGACCAGGCAGGGAGAAGCAGACTCTTTGCTGAGCAGGGAGCCCTATGTGGGGTTTGATCCCAGGACCCCGGGATCATGAACTGAGCCGAAGGCAGACGCTTCACCCACTGAGCTACCCAGGTGTCCCTCGCATCAAATTTCTATTTTTGAAGATCACCAGAATGGATGGTGAACTGTATGCACCGAAGGGGAATGGCTAGGGAAGCAGGAAGTCACCTAGGAGGTTGTAATCACCAGCAGAGAATTCCTTTTTTTTATATAAATTTTATTTTATTTTATTATGTTATGTTAATCACCATATATTACATCATTAGTTTTTGATGTAGTGTTCCATGATCCATTGTTTGTGCATAACACCCAGTGCTCCGTGCAGTACATGCCCTCCTTAATACCCATCACCGGGCTAACTCATCCCCCCACCCCCCTCCCCTCTAAAACCCTCAGTTTGTTTCTCGGAGTCCATAGTCTCTCATGGTTTGTCTCTGCCTCCGATTTCCCCCGTTCATTTTTCCCTTCCTTCTCTTAATGTCCTAAAGATCTGGAACAGAGGAAATTAAAGAGGGAGCCCAAGAAAGATCATTCTTCTTAGAGGTTGAATTCAGAGTAGAATGAACTAAGATCTAAGATTATATTTTACAAAGAAATAGAAGCTCATCTTTAATGAAACTGGTAATTAAGACCATCTTGGTTTAATTTACAGGATGTACGTGTTCTTGAAAAAATTCTCTATGTAGATTAGATTCTCATAAACTAAATCACATCTGAATGTGGCAGAAGAGCTTGTTATCTAACACAGTCTTATTCTGATTGATTAGAGTATAAATAATAACCCTCTAACTTATTTGCTTATTTAATGTGAATTTTTGGATTTGGGGTTGACCCAAAGCATGTTGTGTATGCCTTTGCCACGAATTCAATTTTATTTGGCCAAATGATATACTTTATTCTGTAATAATGTGTAGCTATCTCTCATCCACTGCAGTAGTGTTGATCCCCACTGCATCCATTTCAGCAGTGTCCTGGCTAATTTTAGTTGTTTACCTATAACCTCAAGTTAATACAAATGACCCATTTACTGTAAAAAAATTTGTGAGTGGCATGAAAGTGTTTTTGATGAAATTACAGAGGGATGCATGCATAAACAGGAAAGGGGGGAGTGATAAGTGGATAGATGGGGAGGTGTGGGATTTATAGACTCTTACACCTTCAATAAACCCTGAAAAGTAGTCATGTGAGGAAACTGAACCACAGAAACTGGCCATTGCCAATCAGAAGTCAGATCGCTTAATAAACAGTCTAATGCCACTGACTCATATCATACAGATAATAGACAGACTTTGGATAAATAGACAAATACTAGAAGAATTGTATACTTCTATAGCATACCAAGATAGTGGCAAAATTAAAGTTAAATGAAGAGAATAGCACATTCTTCCAAATTCCACAAAAAAAGCTGATTTCAAACTTTGTTTTGATTTTTTTATTATGTTTGATTTCAAACTTTAAAAAGAAAATGGCTTTGCATCAAAAAAAAAAAAAATCGAGGATGAATCCACCAGGTACTGCACATACATTGTCCCATTTCATCTGCATGATCAACCAAATATGTAGATGTTCCTAGCCCCCTTTTACAAATGATAAAATTGAAACTCAAAGGAATTACATGACATACCCAGCATCATTCACTTCTAAAAGTCGAAGGAAGATGTGCAACCTGTCTCCACAACTCTGGTCGCCATTTCTGAACACCTCCCACTGAAGCTGGGATTCTGCAAGCCAGCTCTTGGTACTCTGATGTGAAGACTCTCTGTGAACGCCTTCTGTTTGCCTTTATGGAGTTGTGTGTGAACCCCCTCCAGGGGTTCATTGAGTAAGTTACTGGAATCATTTCTTGCTGAAAACTTCATAGATAATAAATAATTTCCCCTTAATAATTCCAAATACAAGGTTTTAAAGACTCCAAGCCATGTGTGGACGCTTGCTGAACTCTCTCAATTACTTCATCAGGTTCCCACGAATGAATACAAAAATAAAACATACTGGGTCAAGTCAGTGGTCCATTCCGCCCAGTGGACGACACTCATGCTGACACGAAGGGCCATTTGTCATTTGTGTTCCATCCTGTCAACTTCAAAGGATTCAGGAACTGCCCAAGCAGGTCAAGCTTGTCCTAATTACAAATTGTAACTTACCCATTCATCGTTTTAGTACAATCCTTTTTGAATGTATTGGTATAGATTTATGTAGATTATCTTTGCTTATGCATCTGTTAACTCAAAACACTTATTGAGCGCCTTTTGTGTGCCAGACAACTTCCAGGATATAATGGATCCTAGGAAGAATAAGACCTATTGCCCCTGAAAAGTGCAGGTAAACAGTCAACTGCTGTGTATAACAAATGGGTTATGATAGAGAACAGCAGATAATGCTAAAGAATTGCAGGATGGGGTCCTATTTTCCTGTCAGGGGTGGGTTGCTTTAGGTAGCATGTCCCCTTTATCCCAGGCTCCAGAGCAAACACACAGAAAGCAGATATGCACCGAATCAACCTCTTGGAGCCAAGCCTGGCAAATCCACAGCCTAAAGCAGAGCCACCCTGCCAAGCCCAGCCTACATCAGCCAAATGGTAGTCACATCCCATGACGGACTTTGAACACAAATGCTTGTTGTTTGTAAGCCTTTTGTTTGGGTCGGTTTTCTTTTATGTAACATTATTACAGTAGTCAGCTAATACCAGATGTATGGCCGTGGCCCATGAACAGTGCTCACTAACTGGTGGATCCAACTGTTCTGGAAGTGAATCTGTGTCTACACCATATTTAAACAAAATATTTTACAGTTGCATCACCAAAGAGTATCTAACTCCATATTACAGAGAGGGAAATTAAGGCATAGAGATTCATGGTGCCTACAATCCATTAATTACATATTCAATGCAATACATAAGACAAACAGGGTCCAACATCATTGGGGAAAGCTGTTGCCCACCATGCAGCAGGGAAGCTCAGTGAATATTTCAGCTTTCCCCTCAAAGGAGAATCCACACTGGGGAGTTGGAAAGGCTAGCTTGGCCCTCCTGCCAAGTGGCTTTTTTTTTTAGAGGCAGACATAATGTCACACTTGAGAATACAGGTTAAAAAAAAGCACAAAATGATTCTTAGGAGAGCCTTACAACTACGACTAGGCAGGTAACTGACCCAGTTTCTCTTTTGATGGACGCTGTTCTGAGGCCCGAGAAAATTCTTGTAACCCTCTTTAAGAGACATGGTGTTGTGGTGTGATTGTTGGACTTTTCTTTCCTTTTCATAAAAAAGAGAAACTCGAACTTACTGCAAGCAAACTCTGTGAGAGTTGAACTTGGAGGTTTCCTTTCCAGAGTGCACACGGGATGGCCTGGTATTTGGGCATCTTGGTCTTGACCCTTGCCCTCAAGCCACAGGCTGGAGAAAGGACACATGGGGACATCTACATGTTTTATTCACACTACAACTGTGTGCCTACCACTCATTTTGTGGCAGCAAAGGACTTAAAGTGTGGTCCAGGTTGTGAAGAAAAGAAAGGAAAAGAAATTAACATCCACTGGTGGCCAACTATGGCATTTCTGTTTTATACTTTCCTTGTGATCTTCACAACAGCCCTCGAAGGTAAGTAGAGTCTTCTCTTTTAAAAACTGAGAAAATTGAGTCTCGGAATGATGCCTTAGGTTGGATTTACTGGAACCAGACTCTGCAGCCGAGATTTGAATGCAGGAGTTTTCCTGGGGGGTCCATATGGGAAACCCACCTGGAAGGAAAAGATGGGAGCAGACCTGGGCAGAAGTGGATGCAATCACAACAGAGGCCTCAACTGATTCTACGAGGAGTTCTGGAATAACTCCAGATTGAGATGAGGGGATGGGATAAATCCAAGTGACTAAACAGAGAAAGACATGTATCATATGATCTCACTGATATGAGGAATTCTTAATCGCAGGAAACAAACTGAGTGTTGTTGGAGTGGGGGGTGGGGTGGGAGGGATGGGGTGACTGGGTGATGGACACTGGGGAGGGTGTGTGCTCTGGTAAGCGCTGTGAATTGTGCAAGACTGTTGAATCTCAGATCTGTACCTCTGAAACAAATAATGCAATATATGTTAAGAAAAAAAAAAAAGAAGAAGAAGAAGAAGGTAGCGGGAGGGGAAGAATGAAGCGGGGGAAATCGGAGGGGTAGACGAACAATGAGAGACGATAGACTCTGAAAAACAAACTGAGGGTTCTAGAGGGGAGGGGGGTGGGAGGATGGGTTAGCCTGGTGGTGGGTATTGAGGAAGGCACATTCTGCATGGAGCACTGGGTGTTGTGCACAAACAATGAATCATGGAACACTTCATCTAAAACTAATGATGTAATGTATGGGGATTAACATAAGAATAAAATAAAAAAAAAATCCAAGTGACTATACAAAAAGTGTTCTTTTATGAAGTCCTTGCTATAAATAACCAGGTAGGAAGAATGAATTCACTGATTTACTTTATTTGCTCACTCATGCATTCATTGATCATTTCATTCATTCACAAATACTTAGAGAGCCCCTACTATGTGCCAGAAGCTTCTGTACATCCTGTATAAATTCTGAATTAAGTGTGCTTTTTGCCCTTTGAGGACCTTGCAGTCCAAGCTTGTGAATGGCTAAGTAAACTAGGTCTTTAAAAAAAAACAAAACAAAACACATACCATAAAACTTACATCAAATTAAAATAAGGAAAGACCTAATCTGCAAGCAAATGTCTCCTAAAGACTATAGGAAATCCCTAAGGGCCAAGAAGACACTTGCATCAAGAACCCAAGTATTCCCTTCTGCCTTGAAAACCATTCTTTGTGGGTAGGAACTAATTAAGGAGTATGCTTTCCTGTCTCATCATCTCTGTTTGATGGATTTGGCTTTGCACAGAGGCCAGAGTCTGGCTTGGATTGTTTCTGAATTTGCCCTTCTATCAGATGCAATCTCTAGAGTCTTCTCTCTGCCACGGGGAAAAAAAATGTTCTTACTATGAATAATAACCCCTTAAATGAAGTGACCCTAAAGAAAGTAGATTGGAAAATAAAGACTGAGCTAAATAAAAATGTCATAATAGGTAAGAAGTCCTGCCAGTACTTTTCCGCTGGGATCCTTAACCCACGATCCATCAATATTTTGGGCTTAAAGTAGACAATGTAATTAGCATGACACCATTTGCGGAGACCTCCATGGACATAAAGAAGCACAGTTCTGGCTTCAGAGCATCCTCTTCAGCAGAGCAATATAAACCCAGTACTAACAAGCAGAAATACTTAATAAAGACAAGGGGAAATTTCTTTGAGGTTTCTTGTCAAAGTTAACCAATTTGAAAGAGATATGATGCACAAACAGCCTGTTGAGCTCCGAATCTCTAGTTATGTTTCAAGAAGAAATGTGGTAGTCTACACTATATATACTATACTGCCTTGCAGAATAAAAGTAAAAAGAGTAAGAATGACTTATTGTTAAGAGAAAAAGAGGGAGTTGACATTTAAGAGTGTCAAACTGAGGTTGAATTATGCTAATCTAATTTCTTAGAAGCACCCAAATCAACCAGCTTAATTACCAAAAGAGAGTAGGAGGAAAACTATCTGGAAACTACAAAGATTATCTCACTCACGAACTCATTCATTCATTCGTCCATTCAGCAGTATGTCCTGAGCACCTACTATGTGCCAGATACTCTTCTAGGAACCATTCAGACGAAGTGGTAGATACAAGAAAAATTTCTTATTTTTCTTGAAACTCACATTCACGTGGAGAAAAAGAGATAATTATCAAGTGCAAAAATAAATAATACAAGTATAATATTGAAGATTGATAAGGGCTTTGGAAAAAAAACACAGTCAGGACATAGAGAATAGAATAAATATTACTTATATTTGCCTTTTGCTTTCCAATGTACTGACAGGGTCAAGGATTTCAGATGGAATGGCAGATACCAGCTTTTCAGAAGAGGTGGTATTTGAGGAACAGTTCCAAGGAAGAGCAGGAGCCTTCTAGAAATCTGTGGAGAGAAGAGTACTCCAAAGAAGAGGAAACAGTCAGTACAAAGGCCCTGAGGCAGAAACAACTTTGGTATAAATGCGGAAGTTCTGGCAAGCCAGTTCATTCACAAAGCTGTGGTCTCCCAGAGGAAGGCTTGCTGTTTCTAAGTTGCCCAAAGACACTAGATGCAGCCGTGGGAGGTCCACGAGTTTTGTGAGCAAGAGGGAGGATGGCAGGAGTTGTAATTGGCAAAGCCAAACCGTGACATCATTGGAAAAGCAATACACCTAAGTCAGATGTCCTGGTTTCTGAATCAGATGCTGCCACTCAGGACAGAGAGATTCGGGGCTGGCTCCGGCTCTCCAAGGAGCCCATGTAGCCTTTCTATACAACCAGGAAGCTGAACTTGATCCATAAGGCCCATCCCCCGCCCCCTTCACAGTTCTGTGAACTTACTGTTTAACATGCAATTTAAAGTGGGTGCCTCAGAACTTCAGGCCTTGGAGATGCCGGCGGCCAATCCCACCGTGTGATGTTTGGCTTTGTTTGTTTAGGTGAAAATAATTAAATCAATTATCTTTAACACAATAGCCAGTGAGCAATTTTTTAGTGAGATGAGTAAGGGAGAAGATAGAAGGTGGATGTGCGTCTTTTGCCCTGGGTAAAGAACCCCAGCCCTCATCTGCACCTGCTGGGGGCTGACTACGTGAGCTTTCTGCATTTTAAATACTGGGCTTATTGTTCTTAGGAACCAATTACAGCTTGTCAGGAATTTTTAAGTAAGGCCAATAACTGGATGAGATGCTGGCAGACCATCCACTGAATGAAGAACAGGTCTACGTTTTCAGAGTACTAAAGAAACATACTTTGCGTTTAACTATCCAGATTAGATAGAAGTAACTTCTTCATTTTACAAATGGGTGCATGGAAGCCCAAAGTAACTAGGGAAGTTGCTTAAATGTTGATTTCCAGAAAAGCCAGGGCTAGAATCCACATTTCCTGATTCTAATTTCTTACTTTGAGATGTGCATAATTGAATGATATTATAAATATATTTAGTTATAAATATATTTCGTCCACAGAGCCCTGATTTCTCTTGCACCATCCAGACTTCTGTTAACACAAATAGTCCTTCTGGGTTCATTAGCAAAAATAAATAAGTAAAGCAGCCCCATGCCAGGGTACATGGCTGCGTCAGTAGACCTCAGGTTAGAGCAGCCCCTCTCAACCCCATCTTGATGGCCCTAGTTGTGCAGTGTACAGACTGCACAACTGTATTCTGGCAGCCCTGATCCTGACCTAGCCATTTGAGGACATTGTGGATTTTATATTTTTTGATGAAACAGCAAGAGGAGAAAATAGAATAAATATTACTTATATTTGCCTTTTGCTTTCCAATGTACTATTTTATAGTATTTTAGTTGCTCTAAGGAGCAGTCTTATGGTACAGTGAAGAAAAAGAAAGGATTGGTGTCCTTAAAATGTGATTGGTTAGGTAGTAAAGATTCAGAGAGATAATGTGACCTTTCCATGTTGACCCAGGCAGTAATTGGGGAAAATGAATTTTGATCTCAGAAATTTTGATGCCAAATACAACTATTTCCCCATCTTATTTCAGTAGAGAAACTTAAGCCTGATTTTTTTTTTTTTCATGGATCCTTAAAGCTCCTGGACAAGAGTTAAAAGTATGAAATCTTGGGAAAGGAGCTAAAATGGGAACTGCAAAGGAATTTTGCTATAATCTATGGATTTCATTTTTCCAAGGAACCTTTGTGTTCTTAGGTTGAACTGGTTAGTTGTTCCCACACATTGAATACTGCTGCATGCAGGGAACTGGTTAGAATTAGCTGCACATTTATTCTTGTCTATCTGGGGCCCAGACCTGTCCAAGCTCAGAGAAAATGACCATGTTACTTAATGCAGAGAAAATGACTGGGTTGCTTACGCAACACACACGTGTAACTGAAAAACAAAAACAATTACGTTAATTAAAAGAATTGCTCAGATTTTGGAACACAATAAAAGAGATTTAAAAGTTATAATAATTTCACCAAAACAAACTGTTATATTTAAGAAACAAAACTCCCCCACACTCTGTCTTATGTTTATAATGCCACATACACATTGACGAATAACCTTTTTCATTTCTGAGCTCTTTCTATTGGCATCGTGGGAAGGACCAGAGAGACACGCAGTTGAACTCTCGAGGGCAGGGCAAGATCATCGGGGCGATACATCTCAGCACAAAAATGTAAGGGAAGCATCCTGGTTAAACAGAGAATTGCTAGGTGAAGATTCAACTTCTGGAGAAGTAGCTTCTGAGGCCAGCATAGAATCTTGTCTCATTTCTGTTCAATTACATTGGAAGTGTTTACGGTTGAGAATGTCTACACAAGCTTGTGGTCAACCTGCAAGTCTTGTTAAAATATGCTGGCCTAACTGGAAAGGCCCCACTCTTGCCACTAACCCTGGCTCAGGGCATCCGTCCAGTCTCCGAGTCTCGAGCCTCGCCTCCTCTTGCGGCTGTGACCTCAGTGTGCATTTTCTTCTTCCGTCAGGACTGTCTCTTTGGACAGACATTTAGGAACTTGCCATGCTTCCTAGGTCTGCTTTCACTCCAAACCCAGATTCCTGCTTCTCCTCAAGCTCTGCCCCTCAGAACCGGAGGCCAGCCCTCCTCTGGCAAGCTCAGCCCGGCCTCCTGAGGTGCCCTCCCCAGACCAAGGCTGTGGGATCTCTGTCGTCTGTGAGGGGAAATGTGGATGAAAACATTGTGGCCATTTTGAGAAAATCACTGAGAATCTTTGAAAAAAAAGAAAATGAGTTAGAAAAGTTACAGGCTCCTTCTGGAGGCAAACCCACATATTAAAAGATAAACTGTTTAAAAATAAACTGTCTTATGCAGGAAGCAACCCAGTCATAAGAGACACCTAACAGAGCTTCTATTAGCTAGACTCATTTTGGAGAGAATATTTTCTCTGTGTTCTGTTAAAGTATTCAAAATCACTCTTTGTATGACTGAGACCTGGGTTTTGCTGTCAGTGTGAAGACAGAAATGTACAACTATATTTTTCTCTTTGGTGTTTGGGGGAAAAAGAATGGCAACACCTCTTCAAGAAGAGATAGCAGGTCTTCCTTGCTCTTAACACAGATTCTAGGGACAACTGAAGTTGTTATGATGTCTCCAAATGATTTGAGTTGAAATGTTTTAACAAGATTATAGTAACACTTTAGCTGTTACTGATAATATTTAAGAATGATGATAAATGCATCCAAGTATATGAGAGATTGGCTTATTTAAAATTAAATTTGAAGCCTCTGGGCTTCATGTAATTTATGTTGATAAAGCTTTCTGTTGTGAAGTTCTAAAGAAGGCACACTCCTCATCCCTACTACATACAGGTCATCACATGCATGGCTAAAGCCTAGTGTATCAGAATGTGCATCCAAGCTACCAACAGCAGTCCATTGGCCTTTTTTTAAAATTTTTATTTATTCGTTTATTTTTAAGAGAAAGAGAGTGAACGAACACAAGCAGGGGGAGGGGCAGAAGGAGGAGCAGACTCCCCACTAAGCAGGGAGCCTGATGCAGAACTCGATCCCAGGATCCCGGGATCATGACCTGAGCCAAAGGCAGATGCTCAACTGACTGAACCACCCAGGTGCCCCACTGGCCTTTTATGGCAAGCAATTCTGTCAAGCAATATTTGAAATTTTTTGATAGTTGATCTGCCAATATACATACATAAAAATACCGGCCACTAGCTTTGACTTGTAGGTTCATCATCTTAATGACAGTCCGTCAACCAAAATGAGCCACTCAACTGCAAAGCAACTACATTCTCTTATCGTTTGGGAAGTAGATAGCCATAGCATGTGTGTGGACAAAGCGTGAGGTTCCACATTGATTCCATCGATCGTATGGCTGTACTTCTGTAGAGAATAAACAAGTCCAGAGCAATTTTAAAAAGCAAATGCATAGAGTATGCAGGTATATTTAACTTCAGCATAACGGCTGAGGGAACAAATCTGGAATCAGACTACCTGGGCCCAAATCCTGGTCTTGCCACCTCTGAACTATATAATGTTGGGCAAATTGTGTTGCAAGCTTTTGCTATCCCATCTGTAGAATGAGCGTTAGATCTTGGCATAGGCCCTTTACAGAGATTAAAGTAGATTGTCTATGCCAATTTCCTAGCAGTTTTTGTCATTCAATAGTTAGCTATTATGCTTTTCTTTAACTTAGATGAAGACCTGTTGAAGTAACTCAAGGAAATTGACAAGAATGCTATCCTACTAAATAACACCCAGACCTCTGATTTATAAAACACATGTGAGATATAACTGAGAGAAGAGAAAAGCCCTGGTTTTACAATCAGAAGGACTGAATTTGAGTTTTTCCCTGAGTGATCTTGAGCCAGTTACTTCTTCTCTTTCTGTCTTTAAAACGGCAATAATGGCAATGCGATGCCCACCTCACCCTGTGGTAATGGAGATTAATGAGAGCAGGGCATGCAAGTTAACTAACGCAGTGCCTCTAGGCAACACAGAAGGTCCTAAATAAATACTCTCCTCGCCTTCTTTTCCTTCCTCAGATTCTGATGTCATAGTTTATCATTTGTCTAAATTGGATACTTGAGCAATGACACTTCTCAGTGGTTTTAAGTCAAGACCATTCCTCCCTAAAACCAGTTCAGGAGCCCCTATTTTAAAGTGCTTAGATATTAGCATAGATTGGACACATTTTCATCACAAAGTTGCTTCAAACTGCATCAGTAGAGGAAACTCTGTTTCAGACTCTGTTCAGGTTCAGCTTTCTGCTCAGGTGCATTTCATGTATCTAACATGGGTTGTTGTTGATTGGAACAATGCTGAATGTCCCATTTCACATTCATGGCCTCTAAATAAAGTGTCTGAGATAGCTTATGAATCTGAGTCATATCCTCCAGACTCCAGATCTGTCTGGAGAAAATATTGCCCCATTTTTATTGGAAATGCCTGAAGGTGTAAGTTGTTACTAAATTTCTCACCCATTGAATCCAACCTTTCCTCTTGATTCAGGCTGTTCTCAGGACGCTGACAATTTCTAGTCAAATTAAGTGGACCAGGAGATTTTATTTTACCCACTGTTTTGCTAGTTTTTAATAAGGTATGAAGGTGACTAATGTGTTCCAGTTTCAGGCTGGGACAAGATAACCCTTCCCAGAAAGCTGGTTCTTTTTTTTTTTTTTTTTTCAAAGACAAAATTGTGCTGTGCAGTTAAAATATCAGTTAGGGATTTCCATTCTGGTCGGAAGTCTGGTAAACATATGCTAATTTTCAAATACAGGGTTGACTTGGACTTCCCTAGTGTAAGGAGATTCTGTTTAGAAGTAGATGGAAAATCAATTCCTTGCTGGTTAAAAAATAATGCCTTCACTTATTCTAAAAGTGAAAGAGAGCCGGAAGTTAAACTTCCTTTTAAACTTGAACCTATCAGGCCACAAGAGCTTCCTTAGCAAAATGTTTTTTGTTTTTGTTTTTTCTTTTTCTATTGCCCGACATCAGTGTTGTAATGGAGAGTCATGATGTTTCTATTCAGCATTCAGAAGATGATTTGCATCTCCCAGGAAAGTATTTGAACAGCCTTTCTAGCTCTCCGATTCCGGATGCTTTTCTTCAAGGAAGTTCAATGCAAAGGTCTGGCTTTCAGTCTACTTCACTAATCTAGCTTGACAATAAGGCTGCAAGTGTTCAAGGACATGTACCGGGTTACTTAAGCATCTCTACTGCATGCACCTGCTACAAAGAATTAGACAGTGGTATGCGATCATGGTGTGCTTGTTCTGATGCTTCACAGAGCCTGCCACAGGAGTCTTTATCGTCATGAAAAGTGCCCTTTGTTGGCTTGTTTTTATTTGGATTCCTTCAGTGCAGCAATTCAGATTGAGATTTAGCTAAGCGAGTTTGTCATCGTCCCTTCTGTGTGCCAAATACTAACGATTGGATTTCACTTACAGTACCTCACTCAGTCCTTGAAATGATTGCTGAGGCATGCATTACTGTTTCCATGAGCTTTGGAGGTTAAAGTGACTTGCCCAACTCACTCCACTCTCAGTGGCTAGGGCAGCAACTTAAAAAAATGGCAGACCTGGAATTTGAACCCAAGTCTTCCCAGCGCAGGCACGAGTTGTCCTTGCCAAATCTGTGTTCAATAACCCAGACTCCTATTGAAGAAAGAAACCAAAAACAACCCAAAAGTCCTCTGGGCAAAGACATTTGGAAAGCACGGAATGAAGCAAGTTAGCTGGTTTCTTAAGCATAAGATTTTCTTAGCACCAAGAATGAGATTTCATAGTAGCCAAGATGAGCCTACAGTTGGATGATATCCCAAACACTTTACCAGTGGAATCCTTTCTAATAAGGAGCCACTCACAGGACTCAACATTTGTTGGGAAATGTTGTCTGCATCATAGCCTATCCTTGTGTTCTATTTGCTGAGTTTTTTTAAATAATATCTCAAAGAATGACAGTGCCCTTTTGTTTCACAGCACAATCCCACTGTTCAAGTCATTAAAGATGTCATTGGAAAAACATGACCCACACCTGAAAAGCCATTAAGAGCCCACAGGATATAGATCCTGCTGAGCTTATTTCAAGCATCTCTGCTTATCCAAAAGCATTACTAGGACACTTTATTTCCAATCATGAATTTGGAAACGCCTAATAGAGTGAGCTACAGACTGCATCTTCTAAGAACATAGGTTCCAAGAGCCATGAAGGGACTTTTTATGTTCCATTCTGTGATTCTCTGCTAGAAGTTTATAGAAATAAAAATTCTGGGAAGAAATAGACTCTTGTCCTCATAAAGACAAAAGATCATGAGGATCTTCTCTTTTTAAATAATGCATTTATTGACTTGGAGATATGTTCATATACTGTTGCAAAAAATAGCACATTAAAAGATTTCTTTAAAAATAATTTAAGTAATTCGATGTGTGCATGCAGGTGAGGGTTAAAAGAGGATATTT